>NC_142522.1:21242953-21422953 GCF_964205215.1 Stylophora pistillata
AATCATGTGGTGCACTAAGAATAAGTTTTGATAATCATTTCTCATGTGGAATAGTCTGTGCCCATGAAAGTGAGAAATGATATGGTGATAAGTAGTTACTAATAGTTCATACTGCAGCCCAGCTGCTTGAAACTTGTGCGCAGAACTTGTGTGCATAACTTGTGTGCATAACTTGTGCTTTGTAAAAGAAAATGATAAATAACTTTGTCACATTTGTCATGATTTGGTTTGTTGTACATTTGCCTTTATTTATTTCTTTTTATTTGTGTTGTTTCTAGGGTTCTTCATCTGTAATGAATGAACATAAATCTTGCTTATTGAGCTTTATTCCTCATTGTTCATTAGTGATTTTGATCTTGTTTAAACACCTACACTAAGGTTAAATATTTACTTTATATTTTGGCTGGTGCATGCATGCTGGTTGAAATTTTCTCCAGGTCCTTAGCCATTGTGGGTAGATAAGACATAATGCCTTTACCTTGATTCATTGGTGTGCTCCAAGCTGATTTTCACAATTGGACTTGTAGTTACAACTTATTATGTATAATTTCTATGGTCAACTATCTTACGAAGAAAATTTTGGCTATTATATATGAATGATATCAGGAACCTAGCATGCATTTTTCATGGAACACTTTTCCTATTTGTGGAAAAGTCTCAGGTATTTACACCTGGAAAGTGTTGAGAATTTCATAAACCTTCCTTTATAAGGTTACAAGATGGCACATGGTCTAATTGGCTGAAACAGCTTGCTCTAAGACACTAAAAAAATTTGGCGAGCTGGATTGTGTAAGCTTTGGAGGTGAATTTCTTACATCATTTCTTCAGCTTTTTGACAAGATTTGAACCCTGTGGTTCTGACAAACCCAAAGTGAAGGTGGACTTGGCCTTGGATCACAGGGCCTAGGAACACAAAGATCCAGGAATTCTTTTTAATAAGGGGAGCCCAAAGTTTGCTTTGAAACAATTTTTTTTGTTATTTACAGCCTAAATGAGCTAGGAAATACTCAGTTCATGTTGAGTAGTAACATGATTCTCAAGCTGCCAGAATTTTGGTGTCAGACAAAGAGCAGAAGAAAAGAAAAACCTCACAGATCTGGGGGGGACCTCCTGGGCCATCCTCTTAGATCACCACCAGCTGCTTCTCCTGACTTCATGGAGGCTAACTGCAGCAGTGTTAACACTGTTTGAAGTTTTTAAGTATATCAACAAAGTTGAAATGGTAAATTGGCTACCGTTATGATTATAAAAGCTGACGTTTCAGGCGTTAGCCCTTCGTCGGAGCCCTTCGCTCTGACAAAGGGCTAACGCTCGAAACGTCAGCTTTTATAATCGTAACGGTGGCCAATTTACCATTTTCAACTTTGTTGATATATTCAAATTATTTCGTTACCCCCACCAACGCAGCCCCAAACAGTTTCTTTAGAAACTATCAGCCTTTATTCATTTGAAGTATTTAAGGTCTGCCACGTCTCGAGTTTCTCCCTACTCTTCTTCATGCCCTTGCCATTTCCTGAGTATTTGACAGTGGAACGGAGCGCACCAGAGGTTTATTGTTTGTTCATCCCCAATCTCTCTTTCTCCAGATAATTGCTTACTTTTGGGAGTCTGGGTCTAGTAAGATAACCGCTTACTTGTAACACCACGTGTTCGCCTTGAGAGCGTCCGAGATTTCGTGAGCGGGTTTTGTGAAGTCTTACGGGCAGCAATATACTTCGCTAGGTTGAACATTTTTGAAAATTTTCCGTGACAAAAATGTGGGAGAATGTACCTGATTTTCTGGAGCTATTCAGGAACTTTCCTGTTTCCATATCAGTTCTGTTTGTGGTGCCAATAGTCCTTCTGAGCGGCCCCGTTTCACCTGTCATGGCTGCGCACGAGTTTCCCGTATTCAGAATGCAACAATTTGACCTTCACCAAACTCAAAGCGGTAAGTCTTTACCGAGAATAAATTATTATTAAAAAAACAATATTAGATCAATCATTCTAAAGAAATACAATCTAGGAACAGAGAATCCGTGGATGGATTTATTCACAGACTACCCTTCTACGGTTCTATTTTTGATGCGCGTTTCTCGTGTTCCACGCTTTCTTGATAAAAATCTTAAATAAATTTATTACATAGTATGAAAGTGACAGTATTATATATTTTGAATGTGAATGAATAGAGTTCTCTCAGTTTTAAGTCTTTGGACAACTATTATATGATTCAGACGACCCAAGCAAATCCATACCAAGGTCGTATGATTCCACCTCAGTTTGCTATTAAAATATTTTGGGCAGGTCTTGTAAAATAGATTATAGATAAAATGACTGCCTACTTCCGCAGCATGTCTGTCTCTGTGGTGATAATAAATGTTAATATTTCTTTGTGATGGGTTGGAGAGGCATTCAGGTAAAAAAAAAAAAAAATGGAATTTTAGCGGTACAAGGGTTAGGGGGAGAGTTATTGTTACTAATACTTTGTGTATTTAGATGGTAAGGGTGGGAAAGTCTGTGTGGAAAGAGGTTGTGTTTTTTTGAAACACCAGTGTTATTTGTTCTTGAATTCTATTAACCTTCCTACCTATGAGACAACAGGTATTTTTACACAGGTAATTAATTACAGGTCACAAAATGAACTCTTTTCTCTTGTTAAAGGAGTGTAAATTACATCAAGTAATTAAAGGAAATCTAAACTTAATGAACTCTTTTTTCATCCTAGGATCTCGCAGCTCACTGGTTAACATGGAAGCACGACCCTTGACCTCTGACATGTTAACAAGACGTTGTGTGGTGACAAGGCTATCAGATCTCACCATTGACAGATTTAAGGATGCTGTCCAAACCTTTGGGGCAGGCGCAGTACTGATTCTGCTCCCAAAAAATACATCTGTGGCCTCCCTTGATCAGCTGGAGGTACGAATAGTCCTTTTTACAGTTGTGTGCTTGGTTGCCAAGCCTTTGAATGGGAGTGAGGCTAGGGGTGACCTTGTTATGATACAAACCTCACTGCCTTTCAAATGTAAATCACTTTGTTGTCATGCTAACTAGATACAGGTCTCTATCACAACAAGGTCACCTTCAGCCTCACTCCAAATCAAAGGCTTGGCAACTAAGTACACAACTGTAAAATGGCCTATTCTAAAAGTAGTTTAATTGGTGGCCTGCCTGGTTGTTAACATCTGCTAATACCCCTTAAGACTGAGTTAGGAAGGGCATCTTGCCAAACAAATCTGTCTCCTTTTAAGTTCTGTTATGATCAGTGCATCTCTCTTCTGAATAAAGTATTGATGCTTGGAAATACTCTTAAATATGAGGGCTCTCTACTGAGGTTATCAACCCTGTACACTTTGTCTAAGAAAGAATTAGACTTTGACCGAGTTATTTGTTCTTTGTCTGAAATTGAAATCACCTTTTTTGCTGTGCACAAGTTTTCTTTCTTCAAGAGTTTAAGGCAAGAAGGGGGAGATAAACAATAGCCTCAAATAGGCTGTGTATTGTGTTATAAATGTAGGTGGGATAGACAGAAAATTTTCATTTTTGTGGTTTTGTTCATAAAATGTACTTGCAGAAGAAAAATGTGTTGACTCCAAATTCCTTTGAAGTGTGAAAGTCATTGTAAGTTATTGATCTAAGTTATCTAATAAAGCTATCTACATAGTAGGGAGAGAGCTAAGTGCCATTTAAACAATTCACTTAAAGTGTCTATATGACCAACAGGATTTTTATTGTTTTAGTATCTCTTTAACCGGTAAAAAAGTATTCTCAAAAAAAAAAATTTGATTCTGATGCCTCTTCACCCTAAAATCGAGCTTTAAAGTTCCCGCTTCGGCCATGCCCAATGAAGTCGACCGTGTAAGGGAAGATTGGTGATGAGTGATGTCACTTCAGGAGCGTCTGAGCATCGTTTTGTTACTTTGCTTGACAAACGCAGTACTTTCACAACACATCTATCAGGCATATTTAGGTCGCCGAAAACTCTTTACTTTACTGAAAAAAAAAAACAGTGAAATGAACCACTGGCGGGATTTGGTGCGTTCCTGACTTGACGTCACGACCTATTCTGAACCCAATCTCTTTTTTGCCCCAACTCACCGTCACCTTTAATGAGTGTGGCCAAAGCGGGAAGTTTAAAGCTCGAGTGCAGGGCGAAGACTCATCAGAAGACAATTTTTATTTAAGAGTACTTTTTTACATGTTAAATACATACCAAAACTATGAAAACCCTGTTGGCCGTATAGACACTTTAACTGAATGTACAAATTCTATGTTCAGTAGTTCAACTTACTCAAGAATACATGTATCTTGTAGAGTTGCTGGTGCCCTCAAAAATAATGTTTAACGAAGTAACATGTATGTATTTTGGACACCCTCTCTTTGTCTTAGGAGTGGCAGCAGCTGGAGAGAGATCTATTAACCGTTGAGGTTCCAGTGGCTGTATATTTTGCTTATGAAGACAAAGAGTTATCAGAAATTTATGATGATATCAAAACAGCTGTGACCAGTGATCAAGCTGGTTCAGCATTTGAAGGTATGTAAAGAATTGTCTTATTATAAATGAAAGGCAAAAGATATTCAGGAAGAGTTGTATGTTAAAAAGTAAAGCCACTTGTAGAATGGCGTAGGAGTCAGAAGGTTTAAATCCTTCCAAGCTACAATAGTTTTCAGCAGCTCGGAATAACAAGACGTTTGCTACTCCTTCCTGGACACGAGGCTAGTCTAATATATAGATTTAGCCCAGCCTAAAAGTGGAGCTCGCATTTTTTTTCCCTGCAATGTCTCAAGGGCACAACACCTTGCCTTATATATACTGGGTAACTGTATTGCAGTAATAGCTTTGTGTGTGTGTGTGTGTGTGTGTGTGTGTGTCTTTTTCTCTTTTTTGTTATTTTCCTATTTTTTTTTTCTTAATTTCTATTTTTTATGTAAACGAACGAAAGTGCTTTAAATAAATTTATTAAAAAGAAAAAGAAAAAAAGGAAAAAACAAAAAAAAACATCGTCTTGTCCCAGCCAGGACTTGAACCTAGGTAGTCCGACTCAGAGCCCTGTGCACTGACCACTGGACTACTGGACAAAACTGTGGTGTTGGCATACCCATGGTATATTTGACCGCACATGCTAAAAGTAGCACCTTGTACGGACGCCCATACAGTCATAAGTCCAATTTTTTCAGCTTGATTGGTTACTACTACCATTTTGTATAATGATGGGGCTTTGCTGTGTGCGCTGCGAGCTCCACTATTACTGTGTCAATACAGCATTTTATTAAAATTCATGGAGTTTAATTCCCCATACTCTCGACAAGATGAACAACCATTCTCTCAAAGTTTCCCAGACTGTTAAAGTGTTTGCTGTTAGCATTTTGTACTCCTGAATGGAGAAGAGGTACTGTGAAAGGTAAGTGTCTTGTTCAAAGACACAACAAAGGCTTGAGCCCAAAGCTCAGTACACTGGTTGCGGGGACACCAAGGCCCCGTCAATCTCAACTGTTACTTGTAAACCTTGAGAGTGAGTCATTACAGTTAACTGGTTGTGAGGACACCAAGGTCTCATCAGTCCCAACTGATACTTGTAAACCTTGAGAGTGAGTCATTATAGTTAACTGGTTGCAAGGATACGAAGGTCTCGTCAGTTTCAACTGATACTTGTAAACCTTGAGAGTGAGTCATTACTGTTAACTGGTTGTGAGGACACTAAGGTCTCGTCAGTCTCAACTGATACTTGTAAACCTTGAGAGTGAGTCATTACAGTTAACTGGTTGCTAGGATACGAAGGTCTCATCAGTCTCAACTGATACTAGTAAACCTCGAGAGTGAGTCATTACAGTTAACTGGTTGCAAGGATATGAAGGTCTTGTCAGTCTCAACTGATACTTGTAAACCTTGAGAGTGAGTCATTACAGTTAACTCCAGGTGATCTGTGACGTCATTGCGGGGGCCTGGGGAAAGAATTTTAATGCCGTATCCCATTAACCAACGCGCGCACCAATTCAACCTGTTTTCATGGCGGTCGGTTGGCGTGATGCAAGGTCGATGTAGCTAACTACTTTTGCACTCTAACAAGTGAGAAGACTTGTCATGGGTAGTTTGAACAATGCAGGTACTGCCATGAAAAGAAACTCCATGTCTGTGTGGTTAAATACTTTGACAGCTTTTCGCGATGAACATTGCAGACAATCCAAACGTAAGTTCGATGTACTCATGCATAATTTGTATGAAGTTTGCTTTTTTATTTCATACTTATGTACTGGATCGGGCATTTGCTTTATCAACAGTAAATGTTATTCGCATTAAAGCTGCCTTGTTTCTGGGAATGGTGTGTATGTGTTGATTTTATTTTTTATATGTGCTGATTTTAAAGAAGTTTTGATCGAGCCTTCGTTGCTCTCTTGAAGTCAGTTCCATTATCGCGGGCTTTTTGACACGGGGATATTCAGCATTTAAAGTACTTTTAAACATGTAGTTTCTTTTGCCGGCTAATTGTTTTTATTTTGATTTTTGTTGTTTGTTTGGATGTCTTGTCGAGCAAAGGAAAATGTGCTTCACACCGCGTCAGTAATTCGACTTCATTGCCCATTTCAAAACTGTGGTAAATTTTAGAAAAACAAAAAGAATTTAAGCGAACATCTTTGTCTTTATCCGGAGCACAAACTGGATGGCTTGTCAACCTCTTGGAAACAGGTTTCATTAAGACAATGTGCAGAAAAATTTCTAGACGACGAGAGTAATCCTTATTCCAGGAAGCAAAGGGTCAGTGAAGTGCTGAACTGTCTGAACGATGAAGAACTTGTGGATTTAGTTTTACCAAAGATTGCCAAAATTTTGTCACCTGTGGACTTTTTACGTCAAGGAACTGATGGAAATCATGATTTTCACAGCAAATTATTGAAGTTCAGAGATGAACTTTTCCTGCACTACCCAGAACTTTAGGCACTGTTTTCTCCGGAGCCCTCAACAAGCACTGGTTTCTATAACCAGAGGCAAGTGTTCACTGAAATAGTTCAAAAGAACAAACCTAATTCTTGCAACTGGCTCCTTGAAATTGACAATGGTTCTTTTTTCAAGGATGTTGTTATGCCTTGTGTTTTTGAAAAAACAGCACTCGGCATTTTTGGAATTTTTTTTGTGGAATTGTCAGGTCCCTTGCGATTGGACAAAAGGAAACACAAGATGCACTAAGAAACAAGTGGGGAAAAAATTGGAAGTGGCCATTGGCATCAATTCAATTTTAAGTAAAGATGAGATTTTTGGTAATCTGAATGACACCCACCAAGAATTACTGAGACAAATTGGTCCAGAATTTAATGAATTTGGAGAAGTGGTTGTAGGCCATGTTGACAATGAAAAGTACATTTCATTGTTTCTTGCCCAACCTGGAACTCAGAGTGTAATAAATACACCCAACAATTGTCTGATTCTAATGGATTACACAGATGGTTTTCCGTGGCTTAAATGGTCTCATCATTTTACCGCAGAAACCAGTGTAAGAGTGAAACTAGTTGAGCCTTACAATTTACTTAGCACAGTTTTGACTGTTGCCCTTTGGTTGGGGAATGATGACTAGGAGACAAAAAAAAATGTGGTCATGCTGTTTATAAACAGCTTCAAGAGCTAAAACAATTAAACATCCACTGACTGGGCAAGAAATAAAAATTACTAGTCTAAGACACACTTGTGGGGATGGTAAGGAAAGGAGGTTATCTACTGGCAGTTCATCTGCCAAATCTACTTATCTAATCCCAGAAGCTCCAGAGCACCAGAGCCAACTGGGTGACATGAAGATCATCTGTCCAGAACCAGTTTGGACAGTTTTAGATGCAGAGAGTTGCCAAAAAGAAAATTTGAGACTGAACTATGTGGAAAAGCCCCCACTATAGAAAAGCACAGAGAGTTTGCAAAACAAAATCTTGGGAACACTGGGCGTAAAAATTTGAATGGTTTCAGTCACCTGAAACACTATGTTTGCGAATTGCAAAAATTGCAGCAGGTAAAATTTGCCTTTTTCAAACTAGTTCACATCAACAGTGATTGTATTGTGCCAGAAAATATCTATATCTAATCCACAGGAAGGTTTTTTGGTTTAACACACTTAGCCACCAGGAAGTTGTCTTCAGCTTTACTTTCCTTGCAACAATAGAGGTAGCGGTCTGTAGGGTGATTATGGATATTTCTACAAAATGTGTAGCTCCATAAAATATTGATATCTCCCCCATGGAAGGGATTTTTTATAAGCACCCCACGCTCCAGAAATTCTGAAAAATCTCCCAAATTTTTTTTTATAATTTTTGGTCTTTGAGAATGAGATCCCCAGGAATTTTCATTTACCTTCTGTGGAGGGGGTGGGGGGATAATGGCTAGTTACTGGAACTACACAATAAGAATAACAAAACAAAATGTGTATAGCAACATGCTCAAAAATGATTAAAGTCCTTTTAAAATTAGGAAGTAGCATGTATGCCTATCACAAGTTTGCACCCTTTCACAAAGAATCCTGTAAAATTATAATCTACATTTTACATAAATTGGGTATAGTATATGACCCAACTGATACTGTGTACCACAATAATATCTGGAATTTTTACAGTTTAAAAAATTAGTTGTGTGCTACACAGCTCTGCAAGTCTGTTCATTTCATTTCTGTTCATCTTCATGACCAAAGATTCCTTGAGTCTACATGTCATGTCATTACCAGAGTTGGAGAGGAAGGTTCGAAGGCAGAGTTGTATCATTGAAGCAGAAGTCAACCAGAAATCGAGTGGCAAATGGACGGAGGAATGTATCTTGGCAAGTGAAAAACCACCATACCGGATTACAGTGGGACTGATGTGTCAAAATGAGCCTAAATTGAGCCAGTTGAAAGAAGCTGCTACAAAAGACTCCATCCTTGAAGCGAGCAGCTGATGGAGGCCTTCAGGCAACTTACCAACCAAGCTCGAACGTCCATGGAAATCCCCAGGAAAAGTATCTGGTCTTGAAAGATCCGACTCTCGTCAGAGCTAGGTAGTTTGCTTGTGTACGTCTCTTAAGCACATTACCATCGCACAATAAAACTGAGTACGTCGTCAAAATGTACTCCCTGATGGAAATGAATTTTAAAACAGTCTTCTGCGGGAAAGAATCGAGCGCTGAGTCGAGAATACTATCCCAGCATTGGACTCACAGAAGCCATCCAAGTGAGTAAAATTTTCACCTTTCAGAATAATAGCTGTCTTTCAGAACATTTCTTTGTCGCAAACTTTCCTGCATGGCGTCCGACCGACCGCTATGCTTCAAAAACAGATTGAATTGGCGCACGCGTTTGTTTATGGGATACGGTATTAAAATTTCTTTCCCCAGGCCCCTGCAATGACGTCACAGATCATCTGGCTGGTTGTGAGGACACCAAGGTCTCATCAGTCTTAACTGATACTTGTAGACCTCAGGGTCTGGGTCATTACAGTTTACAGCTCTTATCAAGTTTAGATAGCAATGATTTGGAAATTTCTTTAGTTTTTACCACCAATTCATGTTGATGTTACTTGACTGTATGATTTTAGCTTTACTTGGAGTTGCTTCAGCTAGTGGGTATCAAATGGTTGTGAATGTTGGAGAAGCCAAACAGATAAAAGATGCAGCTATTACAAGTTTACAGGTACCATTTGTGATTATTTTATGAATTGCTAACATGGAGAATAGTACATTTTTTATATTCACTATATAATTACAGTGTTTAATAATGTTTAAGCTGCACTCACAGGTAAGCTGTACCTGTAGATAAGCTGCTCCTTGAGTTTGGCAACTCAAAAGTTTTTGAAAACAAATCACTTATGGAGTCTTGATTTAGAGAATTGTCAATATTTTGTGTTTTGAAAATCCTTTCTCCATGAATCGCACTCAGTTTGGTTATACACCATGCCTTATCTGAGCCGAGATGAGAAAGGAGAACAAAAGCTCTGTCAAAAGCCACTCTTGTGCAGATGAATTGCCATGAGTGGAAGAGAACTTTGCAACATTTTTTAGCATTTTTTACCAATGGGTTGCTTCATTTTATATTTTTAGAACATGGTATGTTTTGATTTCTATGAAAAAAGTGATTCTATTTTGATTTTATCGGACAAGAAGTACACAAACTTTTAATGAACTTGACCTTGGACATTTTGGTCAGTTGCCCTAGCCTCTTGCAGCTGGGAATTCATACTTAGTTTTGTGAGTTTTTTTCTGTTGTTGTTTTTAGGGGAAGTTGTCAGGAATGGGAATTGATGAACAACTGCCCACAATTGCTGTTGTAGCTCACTATGATGCTTTTGGTATAGCACCGGTAAGGCAATTTTAAACTCGCATTAAATGATTAAGACTGGCTCTTAAACTCTGTCATTAAGCTGTTCAGAGGAAATACCCTAGTAATGATTTTGTGATTCGTGAGTTTTCATACAGAGGTTATGAACATACTATTGCATACCAATAGACAGGAAACATTTATTATAACAATAGGTGTTCCTTGACTGGTAACTGATGAGGCCTGTAGTGCAGTGATGATTGATATAATTGTATGCAATATTTTAAAGTGTATGAAAAAGTGTAGGCAATATTTTATGTCACCTTTTACAGTATTTAATGTCTTCCTTTCTAGAGTATTTCATTTGGATCAGATGATAATGGTAGTGGGGTTGTGGCTCTCCTAGAATTGGCAAGATTGTTTTCAAGGTCAGTCAGAAATTTGATTTGTACTTAACTTCATGTAAAGAATATCAAAATAATAGGATGCATCATGGCATATCCTTTCATTGCAAAACACACAGCATCATGAAACAGCTATAAATACTGAATACAAGGAATTGACTGTAACACTTAATGCCAGACGCTGTTGAAATTTGACAGCTGCAGAAATGTAGTCTGTACCTCAAAATTTTAGTAAAACCTTACAATGGTTACAGCTGTATCCCATGCAGTGAAAAAGCCACTCTTGGGATGAGTTTTACATGAAAGTGGAAGAGAATGTGAACTGAGAAATAAAAAATTTGACAGTCAACAGGATGCTAGAGCATATCAAACAACAACAATCAATATGAGTTTCCATCTCTTGGGCAAACTTTGATTCATGCTCTGTTATTTTTCAGGCTGTATGCAGATCCTAGAATGCAAGCAAGGTATGCTTTTGATTACTGAGTACTGTTTTGAAGAAGTACACAGTGTAGTTTGCTTCTGAAGTAAGTTGTCTATCCTTTTGGTTTACCACCTAATGTAAATTCTCTTCACATTGTAAAGATACAATTTGGTGTTCTTTCTCTCTGGTGGAGGAAAGTTTAATTATCAAGGGACAAAAAGGTGGCTGGAGGACAATCTGGATAATCCAGGTAGGTACATGGACATAAACAGGTATAATACCAACCACATTTATAATTATGTATACAAGAATTAGGAATAATGAGAAGAAAATGAAGCATTAAAAAAATCACAATTGGATGGTATGTACTGTACATACATTGGTTTATGTGTACATGTAGTAGGTATGCCCACTTTAGACCCTAACATCCGCATGTATATTCTCCAGACTGTTCTCCATACACATTCTATCATTATTACAAGGAGAGTTTAATTAATAATCAAGAGCTTCTTTAGTTAGTGATCACTTCCCTTATTCTGGTGACCTTAATGTGCGATTAAAGGGTGAAATATAAGGAGATATTAGATGTTAACCACTTTGAGGTCAGAGTCAAACCACCTTCTTCTGGACAATTCATTTACAAGTCAATGATTTTTGTTTCTCAGAAACAAGTGTACTCAGTGACGTGGACTATGTGTTATGTCTGGATAGCATTGGGAAGACAGATCATATGTTTTTACATGTTTCCAAACCTCCAAAAGAAGGAACTCCTGCATTTGCCTTAGTAGAGGTATGTTCAATATATCTTCTTAGACTTGCTGGTGTGTAGTATTGTTGAGTTTTTTTGATGATTTGTACCATACTTTGACGAGCCTGTGGAGAAAGTCAAGATACAAACTTAAAGGATATGCTGTAGCTGTGAGAAAAAATAAGGATGACTTTAATAGCCATAAAGACTGTAGTGAAGTTCTGTTTTTTCAAACCATTTGAGAACAAGCACAAATGATTGGACCTGTTTGATAAAAATTATTCAATGTTAACGACCATGAAGAATTGGAAATAAGACAACACCTAGAGTGCATCCAAAGTTTCAGAGATTCAGGTCTAAATATTTCGGACCAATACTCATGGTCTTAAAAAAAAATGAGGAGAATTTGCTACCTTCCTAAAATCAAGAAATGGATAGATATTCTAGTCTTCTTGGATAAGGACGAATAAACCGTAGGCTCCGTCTCCTGCAGGGTTTGGGGTAGGAGACGTTAATTTCCCATGCACTAAATTACTGTGTGGTGGATGTCCTCCCCTAGGTGGGATGGGTGGGAATTGGCCCTGAAAAGCCCCTATGGGGAGTGGTCAATTAACCTATGTATGTATGTATGTCTCCATTGTAGAGGGTCATTATCAGCTCCAGAATTGTTTTTCTATCTGGGCTCTAATTTTTGAGAGTAAAGACATCGTTTATTAATTTTTTACATCTTTTTCTTCAACCCAATAGGAATTTAAAATGGTAAGTCCATTTTCAACTCATTCTGATAATTATAACAAAGTCTTTCAAAGTATATATTTGACAACTAAAATTGTAAAAATGTTTACCATAAATAAGAAAGAGATAAAAAACTCAGAAACGGAGAAAGACACTTTCTGGGATTTTCAATTATACTTAATGCATTTAGTTTATCTCACTTTAGATATCATTAGACCACAAGCACTAAAATGTTTTCTTTTGGTATGTGACTGCTGAGTGCTGTGCTTTAAACATTGTCTTCAAATTTTTTTTCCCCACTTGTCATGGCAACCAAAACAGCCACTAGAGGGCTGTTATTGTCCCCACCCTTTTTGCAAATGTAGGTGTAGAATCTAACTAATGATAACAACTTTTGATTCTCTTTAATTCAATTCATGAATGAATTTGAATTATGTTCATTCATTCTTTTAGGTAGCAGAAGAAATTTTTAAGGACCTTAATTTTACTATGGTCCACAAGAAAATTAACTTGGCAGAGGAGACATTGTCGTGGGAACATGAAAGATTTTCTCTGCACACACAGCGTCTTCCAGCTGGTACATTATCTCACCTGGCTGACCCACAAGTTTTAGGAAGATCATCAATCTTTGATGTTAGGTGAGATGCAGTAAATACTATCATTTTCTTGTCTTTTATTTGCATTTTTTTTGTTGTTGTTGTTGTTTCCTTTCATTTGTTATCAGTTCACAAAAAACATGAGGCCTACATAAACCCAAATACACATTTTAAATTTTAAGTAACAACTGTGCAACTGCTGCCATTAGCTCCATTTACCTCTTACTATTCCCTGGACACTCGGTAATATTACTTCGGCTTTCAACAATGCATTATGTTCCACTAGATGCAATGTGATGCTGACTCGTAATTTGCATATTTTTATTATTTTCAAAAAAGAACCCCACTGTTTGATACTGACAGCACTTTTAGATTACAGCTCTTGTTTTGCTTTTTTTTTTTTATTTTTTTTTTATTGCAAACTGAATATTGCCACACTGAATATTGCCACACATGTGATCACTTTTCCTATTTTTATTTTAGATCGTCTGAGAATGATGGGAAATTAAATCGTAATGTAGAGTATATTGCTGAAGTTCTGGCTAGACATGTTTTTAATTTAACAACAAAGGTGAGCTCCTTGTGGATAAATTATGGTCACAAAAGAGTAAGGCCATTTTAAAAATTAGGTTCACTCACATACATGTACTCGTACCTGTAACTGCAGAAGTTTATCTTGATCTCTGTTGCTTGAAGCAAGTGTGAGTTTTGTGTTTTTCTTGGGTAGGCTGGGAGTTGATTACAGAATGCTCTCAAGCCATTTTGGTTTTGTTGGCAGTTTGCCATTTCCTTTTACATATTAATTTTATACTGAGGGAAACATGAGGGAACTGCAGTTGATGTTTCGCTTCTTTTCTCTCGGATTTTCATTAAATTGGCACATGATGTGTAACATTTGTTTCAAGTGACAATGTTTGTGTTTCTTCATTGCTGCTTCTTTCCTGTTAAGCATAATCTAAACGTTCAAGATGTATTTGTATTATTGTTGTTAAAAAGGTTGTGGTCATTAATGGTGGTGGATAAACAAGAAATGTGTACTGTAGTATCATCATTGGTCTCACATTGTTTTCAGCTCTGATGAGACCCAACCTTTCAACTTCATTTTGCCAGAGTACGTGTTCTTCAGGCAATGAAGTCAACTGTTCATGTATAGCCTTATGAAGTGGTTAGTTTCAACAGCTGTATTTTGTATTCTTATTTGCAGGGTTTCTCTAAGAATATGAGAGTGTTCAGTGCTTCAATGGTGAGTTGACAATTAGTTTAAAGTCAGTTACACTCCAGTCTGAAAATATCCTGTAGAATACACCCATTCTTATTTTCTCTGTTCCTGTGCAAACAAAGTTGTGATAAGCCTGCTACTTTTGTACTTGCTTTGGAATCTTGTGGACTAAGCTTGTATGATGCAGTAAAATAAATAGTTCCTCAATCAGTGTTCTTCTTATTCTAGTTTTGAGCCACATGTACTTGTAACCTAGCTTAGCCCATGAAGCTAACAGGATTTATTTCTGTATATAAACCACACACAACCCACAGTTCCTCCATTCGCTCTGATGAAGGGCTAACGCTCGAAACGTCTGCTTTTCAACTCTTTATGGTGGCCAATTTACAATTTCAACTTAGTTTATAGAACCAAATTACCTTGTTACCCTCACCAATGCAGCACCACAGTTTCTTTAGAAACTTTCATACTTTATTCATTGTACTATAAAATGTTTGTTTTCTTTTGACCAAAATAATTATTTTTACTCCATTTTTAATTTCAACAGGCTGTAGATTCACATTTTGTGAAAACATGGATGGACTATCTTGGATCCCAAGCACGAGCTGCTCAGCTGTTCCATAAAGACCACCCATTTCTTACTGGATTAGAACAGGTAATAATGATCTTGCCTCTTGTGTGCATTGAAATAATGTTGAAAATGACATAATGGCAAAAAAGTGGGGATTAAAGTCATCATTGAGCTTACTATTGAGGAGATGAAAAATGCCCAAGACTTATTTTAATGTAGAATTGGTGTATTTTTGACGAAACGCTAGCAGATAATTTGTTTAATAATGTGTGTTTACTAATATTTACAGACTTTCTCAAAATTTGTCAAAGATGTTAAGAGATTCACAGCAAAAGCTGATAAAAGGTGGGGAGTTTTGTAACAGTGAATGGAAGTGTGATGTGACATTTGCACATCACAAACTAAGATTAGAAGCACTTAACCTCATTTGCAGAAATTCACTATATTTATCATGTTAGCCATATGCATGTGCGATTGAGTTCAATGCTCTCTTATAGGTTGCTGTGTTTGAGACCAAGAAAAATATATGTTTGCTATTATTTTGTTTGCCATACATTAGCATTTTAGAAAACTCTCAAATATTGTAGACTTTTTAAACCAGTGTTATGAATATTGTTACATACTGTATGCATGTTTTTTAAGGGACCCTGAGTTTGTCTTCTATGATCGGCCAGACACAAAGATGTTTGCATACAGGTAAGAAATGGGACTTGAAAGATAGTCACTGTGCATTGTTGATTCACCCAATGCAAATCTATGAAAGATCATTAATGGAGAACTTCTTGAGCAAATATGTATCGAAAATGATGGACTGGTGTTTTTTTGTAGGTTTGGAACATGACAACTGAATTGTGCTTCAAATAAGTTTCTTTTGAGTCGTATGAAAACAATTACATTAAGAAGTTTTGTTCCACAAGAACTTTCTGGATTTTATTATTTAAAAAAGGTGTTTCCTCAATTAATTATTTTTGTTTAAGGAATTGTTGTATTTTGGCCAATTCAATTGGAATTACCTGTCACAATTCATATATTATTCTTAGTGCATGCCTGTTGTCTTTTTCAGGGTGAAGCCAGCCGTCTTTGACTTGTTTCTAGCACTTGGCATTGCATCATATCTGGGAATGTTCTATCTTGCTCTTGCGGTATGTAATTAATTTAAAATTTTCATCACTCAAAGATACCTCTACTGTAATTACACAGTCTGATCTAAGATGTTTCATCCAGTTACTCAGATTGATTATTTGAGAGAAAGTGTTGATGACTGTAATTGTCAAAAGCTGGTCTCTGGGCCCTGATGACCTTCACTCCACAGCACCATCATGAACATTGTAATATCAAATTGTAGATCACTTTTGTGATTAAGGTGTACATGTGCTCTCCACTGTAAAACCACCCCACTCAGGTCTTTCAAACTGAGTATCTATTGATAAAAGTTTTACCTAATATCAACTCTTTTGCTTTTTTTATGAACAGAACTTCAATATTTTAACTGAAATTCTTCCGAGACCAGTGTCAAATATGAAGGCCAAACAACCTTGAACAAAGTAAGCAGGACTGGAGATATAAGAGCCTGTCTTTTTTCATGAATGGACTATGTCAGATACATGTCTTGTTTCATGCTATTGATTGGAGATCAAGAAATCCTTGTAGCATTGTATTGTATTGTTTTTTACTTCCCTGTTTTTACAGCATTGGAAAGACATTAAAACATTCCAATCAAAGTCGTATCTACGTTCTCTTTTCAAATTGGCGTTTAGGCATGTTGAGTGTGGCCATGGATCGAAAAAGAGTCCTGCCATACCATTAAGTTACAAAATTTGCAAGTAAAACAAAAGAACCTTTACCTTTTCTATAAAGTGATAAAAAAAATATCAGTTTACCACTTTGGTATGTCTTGTCATCTACTTCTACGGCAACAACCGCCTCCCGGTTAGCTCAATGGATAGAGCGCTGGACTTTAGTGCGGGAGATCGAGGGTTCGAGCCCCGGCCGGACCAACACTCAGGGTCTTAAAATAATTGAGAAGAATGTGCTACCTTTCCATAACATCAAGAAATTGTTAGATTTTCTAGTCTTCTCGGATAGGGCCGAATAAATGGAGGTCCCGTTTCCTGCAGGGTTAGGGGCAGGAGACGTTAATTTCCCGCGCGCGAGATTACTGTGTGATGGATGTCGGTCCCATCCTGGGGTGGGATGGGTGGGTATTTCTTGCCAAGAATCATCGCATAGATGGAGGGCAAGTATTAGTAAAAGAAATAAATAAATAACAAAAAGTAAGCTGCAGTAGTGTTTGGGCTACTTGGTTCCTATGCAAAGAACGTTTACTTTCTGTATGAACGATGCTCTCATCTCAGATGCTTGACTATACCAGGGGTTACAACATTGGTTACAAACTCCCATGAAGCTAATAGAAAGTTCTAGCTTGTTTTTAAAAGACATGTTCCCCCTTATGTCCACTTTCCTGTTTTCTTTACCATCCCCCACCATACAATAAAGTAAATGGTAAGTTATTATCACGATCGAGCTCATTTTTATTTAAGCGTGAACGATTGGGTTTATGCGGCTATATATTATATTGAATTGTAACAAATACATGAATGAAATTATTGCTAAGCTACTTGAAGTAACATCTTTGTTTGATTTACATCTTGTAACGTGTTGGTTACTTCATTGTACAAATTAAGTCAAAACTAACCACCGATACAATACAATACAACAACTTTTATTTCAACACGGTGGCGATTAAAGCGTTGCCGCTTATGGGGTCGTGCAATGAAACTAAAACCTAGGATAAAAATGTATTAAAATCGTCTTAATAATATAGAAAATCGTTATCATTATTGTGAGGCATTGTTTGTGGAGATTCCGCCTGTAAGTTTAAGTTGCGTAATTTGTCGGATTTAGAGGCCATTCTTGTATAGTTCCTGACATTGGATGTCTTTACGAGATCCGGGGTGAAGAGATTCCACACAATAGAAGCTCTAAATGCTATTGAATTTTTCATAAAATAAGTGTTAAAGCGTGGCACTATTACCGTGTTCATAGTACGAAAATGATGGATAGAAGAAGTCTTGGTTAAAATATGACCCATAGAGGGAGGGGTACAGTCATGTAAAATCTTATATGCTAATGTTGCCAACTTGACTTTATTCTTAAAGTGGAAGGAATCCCATTTGGCAGTCTTAAGTACTTCTGTGGTGGGCATATCTCGCGTTAGGCCGTATATTAACTTGGCAGCTCTACTGTGTAGACATTCCAGAGCAAGGAACCCATCCTTGTTAGTAAAACTTCCCCATATCGGCAGCGCTTAAGAAACAGAGGGTAAAATTAAAATATAGATCTAGGAGTATGTTGCGTGGTAAAAAAGAACAACGCTTTCGTAAATTCGATTTGTTAACAAAGCTTTTCTTCACTTCAGAAATGTGTTGAGCCCATGCGAGTTTATGCATTGCATACGTAAGTATCTTGTGTTATGATTCCCATAACCTAGCCTAAGGAATATTATTGTACCCACCGATAATTGGAGATCCGAAGGTCTCAGACTAACATCCAGGAACGCTTCTCATCTAAAATGGTTCCTTGTCATTTTATTTTAAATAGTTTTCCCACTGTGTGTTTTCTAAGTTGAATTAATTTCAATCCCCTCCCCCCCCCCCCCCGCCTCGATTAAAAAAGAAAAAAATGAAAGAAAGAAAAAGAAAATATACCGACTAACTTCGTGAAATAGTTGGTTTGTAACTGACTAGACCTCAGTCGCTTATTGTTTTGGAAGATTGGGAGCTAATTTCGATCTGCAAGCTCTCCATTGAACTTGTTCCCTGGGAGGTTTGGACGGCAGATTGCACAACGTGGTAGAAGTATCCTCTTGATTGCCATCTGGAAAGGCCCACTTTTTAGAGCGTAAATTAACGGGTTGAACCTTATTGCTAACAAGTACAGTTTTAAGACTCTCAAGTCTCTACCTCGCAATCGTTTCACCTGCGTTCAGCGACTTACCGCTGGGCGGCTCAAAGGTTGTGATGAGATTCACAACGAGCAGAGGTGCGAAACAAGCCAACGCTGAAAACATGACGAGAGTAAGGTAATGTGGTATTATGGGTTGTGTATGAGCTTTACGTGGAATAATGCTGTTTTGGGACAACCATTCACTAGCTCTAGGAGTGGGTGGCCTCGCTTTCCTTTAATTTGTTTGATCAGGTTCGACGTTACCGTTACCCCCTCTAAGATACCCACGATCCATAGGAAAGTAATCGTAAAGGGCATGCGTTTTGTGGTCACCAAGACTGGGTATCTGTTGAGAAAATGAAGATGAGAGAAATGCGATAGAAGAGAGACAGTTTGCATTTCCAATATGTTCCTCCAATTAGCACTCTCGATTACTCCGGAGTAGCTTTGTTAAATTGCCGTTCAATCAATGCCTCGAAACCAGATTTCATGTGCTTGCTTGCTTGTCGCTTTTTGCATAAAATGGGTTGTTAAGGTAATCTAGGAGAATGAATTTACTGAAGTTCATAATAAGCTTTGAAATCTCAAGAGAAGACAACTAACAAGGATGCTTCTCATTGGCGCGTCCTATCTCTAAAATAAGCTGTAACAAGAAATACCCCGGGGGTTCAATTTAGAAGCGAAACTCTAATCAATTCCTACTCCTACCCCTGACAATTTAAGGTAAACATGAAAAGAGCTAGTACATGCTCTCGTTACATGCCCTTCATTTTAGCCCTGTGCGATTAGCCTTACAAGAGACAACATGCATTCACGTAACTATCATAGAGTCAACGCCCAAACTGGAAGGCCATTCTTGAATCACCCATTCAACTTAGATTTGAATTGCTTTTTGCACCACAGACCTCATGGGTTGTTTTATGACCAACATTCGATCCAATGATATGAACAGTAAGTGAAGCATAACAACGCAGAATAAAATCCAATCAGTTTTTGAAGACCACATGCACACGGTTTTAGCCCTCGGATCACATTCTTTGATGGTGAGAGAAAAGGAGTAACCCGCCAACACGGGAACAAATAACAGGCCTGCAACAGAGAGGCTGACAAGAAGATAAATGGCGGGTGTTCTCAGCGACTTGGTTTTATACACGGATATACAGATGAGGGTGTTCCTTACTGTGGCTGAAAGTGCAGCAGTTAGAGTTAAAAATATTGCGCTCGAGATGCGCTCTGGCGCATCGCAAGGTTTGTTTTCATTGCGTAACAAGTTCCGCATCCTCCTTCCGTCCATGACTCTGTTTCTTTTGCAATATTACAGCGTTTTCTGAGGAAAGGAACATCAGCAAAGGTTAATGCGCTATTTTTTTTCAGTTAATGGCGTTATCCCACGAGAACATTGAAAAGCTGTGAGCTTATAGAGTACGAGGTTGAATCTTTAAATCGTCTCTATCACTACCAATTTGACGATGAATCGACTTTTAAAAACAAGACAAATAATTCTACATAGTCCTCCTATATGCGTGAATAACCGAAGCCCTCTTAAATCGCAGTCTGTCTATGAATTGTTCCTCGCGACAAAACAATGTCCTTCCGAGGCAAGCGGTCGAAGAAGGAGAATGACTACAGTTGAGCTGTTTGGAGCATTAAATAAGACCTTCCAAGTGGAGTACACCCGGTCAATATCTGCATTGTTGACACCTTTATCCTTAGAAGTGATTGCTCCGTCGTAATGACTTTTAGTTGAAGTTGACATATCGTTCTAAGAAAGATGGGGATCTGGCCGAACAAAAAGAGTCTGGTGGAAAATTTGCTAAGCTCAGTTTCATAGAATCAAGTCAATACTTATCTACAAGATCTCACGAAGAACTTCAACTAATGACGTTAAGTATTCTTGTCCATAAACAGTAGTTCTGTGGTAGATGGGATTGACCAGAAGGTTTCGCCTTTTTCAGTCCAGATAAAGTACCGATGTACTTGCTTTGACAACAATGATGCTCTAATCGATACGAGGACTGGTAATGTGCAGCACTCGTTTGGTTGCTTTAACAAAAAACTTGGATTTTATAGGTGTCGGAGAGACGCTTTCAGATTTAATGTATTCGGCGCAAAACTCGTTAAAGTAAACTAAATCTATTATAACAAAACATTCTGAATTGCGTCACTATGTTTAGTTTCTTAATGAATTCTCCTTAGTCTTTTGTTGTGGAAGGCTGGGGGCTAATTTCGAACAGGGAGCTCTCCATTGTGAACGATCCTAGAGGGGTTTGCTCGACAGCTTGCCCAGCAAGGTCGAAGTATCCTCTTGAATGCTACTTTGAAAGGCTCACTTTTCAAAGCGTAAATCAAAGGGTTGAAGCTTATTGCTAATAAGTACAGAATTTTAAGGCTCGGAAAGAGCCTATACTTCACAATCGTTTCACTTGCGTTCAGCGAGCGACCGCTGGGCGGCTCAAATGTTGTGATGAGAGTCACAGCGAGCAGAGGTGCAAAACAAGCCAACGTCGAAAACACGATGACAGCTACGGTTCTGGCGGCGCGCATTTCAGTGACACGCCCTTGCGCGAAAGTGTCCTCCAATGTTCTTATCTGTTTGTATTGTCTGAAGGAGATCATGAAAATCCAAGCATGTGAAATCA
Organism: Stylophora pistillata; assembly: GCF_964205215.1. Classification (NCBI taxonomy): domain Eukaryota; kingdom Metazoa; phylum Cnidaria; class Anthozoa; order Scleractinia; family Pocilloporidae; genus Stylophora; species Stylophora pistillata. The sequence continues at coordinate 21,264,473 of NC_142522.1, forward strand.
GCATGATACCGCTGGGCAGTAAGGCAATAATTGTTATGAGAGTTAGGAAGTGAGGGATGATGCGTTGTAAGTCTCTCTCGTTTGGAATAAGGTTGTTTTGGAGACAACCTTCTATCAGCACCTGAAGTGCGTAAGCTTTTTTTCCTATAATTTCACTAATGATAATTGGCGAAAAACCTTCCAAGATGCCAACGATCCACAGGACTGTAATTGCAATGAGAGTGCGTTTTGTGGTCACCAAGACAGGGTATCTGTTGAGGGATGAAGCAAAAACGATGAGAAAACTGATGCATAGTTTGCACGAAGGGGGTTATCTCTTAAGTGGGATCTGTAGAACACCATAAATGGTTTGAAGCTGGGTGTAACATTTAATTAAGTTTTCTGGTCGTCTGAGGGAGAGTCGTCGTGAGAACGATTTTGTTGTCAGTTATGAATTCCGCAAAAGTCCTCCACTACCCACGAAAGTCCTTCTTAGGACTACTTTTACCTGGACAATCAAAATACACAATCCAATGTATTAACAAATTTAAGTTAAAAAAAGATTTAAAATGCTGGTGTTTTACAAACCTCATGGGTTGCTTTATGGCCAACAGTCGATCCAATGATATGAACAGTAAGTGAAGCATAACCACGCAGAATAAAGTCCAATCAGTTTTTGAAGACCACGTGCACACGGTTTTAGCCCTCGGATCACATTCTTTGATAGTGAGAGAAAAGGAGTAACCCGCCAACACTGGAACAAATGAAAGGCTCGCTACGGAGAGGCTGACAAGAATATAGTTGGCGGGTGTTCTTAGCGACCTGGTTTTATACACGGACATACAGATGAGGGTGTTTCCCATAGTGGCGGATAGTGCAGCAGTTATAGCGAGTGTTAAGAAAATCGCGGTCGACGTAGTCTCTCGAGAAGCGCAGGTGGTGACTTCCCCGGGACGTACGTGTGGCGTCTTCGTTCTATCCATAACTCCGTTTCCTATGCGATAAGACAACGTTTTCTGAGGAAAGAAAAGTCGGCAAAGCGGGTTGATGCTCTGTTTTTATTGCTTCATGGCGTTATCCAGTTCCCGAATCATTTATAGTGGAACCTCGTTTCAACGAACCTCTGTATAACGTATTCCTCGGTATAACGATCGAATGATACTTTTCAGCCCGGCTAAAGTTACAGTAAAATGTATGCCACAGAACCTCGATATAACGAAATCTTCGTTATAACAAACACAATCCAGAAGCCCAAACGTACACAGATACCTAGATATAACGAACTGATGTCAACACCTAACAAAAGACAAATGCGAAACAGACCAACAGTGCAGTACTATATAGTAGTGTTCTGTTGTTTAATACTTTACACATCGTTCATGTTTATTATGACATTTGACAAGTCAGGCACAAAGATTGAAAGGAAATTTCCGCGCTCTTTCTCTAAAATGAAAGGCGCATTTTAACGAAAGACTAAATATGAGGCAATTAGAAAAAGTTTTTGATTAAGCGTCTTGATTAGCAATTTTAGAAGTTGAATAAAGAATGACAAAAATGAGGCGATTCTCATTAGAAGAATTTTTGATTGGGCGCCTTGATTAGCAATTTTAATAGTAAAGTAAAGTAGTTTTCTTTTTTTTAGTTTCTGTTCGGTTGCGCTATTCATTAACTTTTCATTATGACATTTGACAAGCCAGTCGCAATTGTTAAAATTTTGTTGACCTCACACAAACATTAAAACAATTATTAACCATACCTCGATATAACGAACATTCCGGTTGTTTTTCCGCAAATTCGTTAAATTGAGGTTTCCGATATAACGAACCCTCGATATAACGAACCAATTTCCACAGTCCCTTGGCACTTCGTTAAATCGAGGTTCCACTGTACTGAAGTTTCAGCACATAAGTATACAAGTTTAAGCCTTCAATTTGTCTTTATAGCGACTGATTTTAAGATAAATTTACTTTTAAAACTCCAAAATAATTCTAGCTTTTTCTCCTGTACGCGTAGGTAACGCGAATTATTCCTTTAATCGTAGTCCTTCTGTGATTTGCTGCCATAACGAACCAGATATTCTTCCAAAGTATGTTGAACGGTAAGATGAGAATGACCAGAGTTGATTTGTCAGAAACAAATCCATCTTTAAACAACTAAAACACCCTTCGAGCGAAACACATCCACTCAATATTTGCATTACTATCATTTTCCTTCAAGGTAACCACTCTTTCATAATTAATTCCTCTCGGCTGAAATATCAGTAGTATTCATCGACTTTTGAAGATCTGACCAAATCACAAAGGCTGCGCATTTTAAATTAATAATTTGAATATATCAACAAAGTTGAAATGGTAAATTGGCCACCATTACGGTTATAAAAGCTGACGTTTCGAGCGTTAGCCCTTCGTCGGAGCGAATAGAGGAATTGTGGGTTGTGTGTATGTGCTTTTAAAGGCAGAAAATGGAGCTACGTGATTGGTGGGAACATGGCTACGAGAAAAACACGAATAAATTAGTGCAATGAAAAGCGTTCGTTGATACCTGTGGGATTTAGACTGCCAGTTTGAAAGATGAGCTTTTGTTCGAGAGTTTTGCGGCTTTCCGTGCTACCTATTAACTATGACCTAAGTGTAAGGAAAGACCGCGGATTGCCGTATGTTGCTTACTGGTTTCGATGTGTCCTTGTTATTCCTCTCCACGTCGCGAAGGTGTTCTCGGAATCGGTCACTTAGTCTTTTGCCTGTTTCGCCGATGTAAATCTTTTTGCAATAAGTGCAAGTTATGCAAAAGACTACATTGGCGGAGGTGCACTTGAAGTGATCGGTGATCTTAATGGATCGTTTGGGTCCCGATATTTTCTCAGTGTTGTGAATGAAAGGACACGTTTTACATCGTGCACGAGCGCATTTAAAAGTGCCTGGTTGGTCATTAGTCTGAAAAGAACTTCTGACCAAAAAATTGCCTATGTTTTTGTCGCGTTTAATGAAATGAGCGGATGCTGCGAAAAGATAGTACTTGTCTCTGGATCGTTTTGAAGTAATTTAAAGTTTTTAAGAATGATGGATTTAACTGAGTGGTTGTGAGGGTGAAACGTGAGAGTGAATGGAATGCGGTCGGAATCTTCCTTTTGCGACGTTTGTAGTGCTGAATGTCGATCAATAAGTTGGGCGCGGTGGTAATCCGCTTGAACGACAGAATCAGGGTAACCACGTTTATCGAAAAACTGGCGCATTGACTCTAATTTTTGTGGTTGAAATCAGAGTCATCACTACATAAACGACGAAGTCTTAGAAACTGAGAAAAAGGAATGGGACTCTTAACGTGAGATGGATGCGAAGACGAATACATATATGTGCACGATCCTTCGCAGTAAAGCACTATTTAAGCAATAGTGAAAATCAGACCTGAAAAAAATTCAGGCCTGTACGGGATTCGAACCACTGACCTCTGCGATACTAGTGCAGCGCTTTACCAATTGAGCTAACAAGCTAACTGGGAGCAGGCCATCAAATTAATTCGACATAAACCCGTAGATGATAAATCAAACAACAAATATATATGAAATACATATATATGAACTGCGGTTATGAAACGTATATGTGCACGATCCTTCGCAGTAAAGCACTATTTTCACTATTGCTTAAATAGTGCTTTACTGCGAAGGATCGTGCACATATACGTTTCATAACCGCAGTTCATATATATGTATTTCATATATATTTGTTGTAAGACGAATACAACAAGTAATTGTGCGAGTCTGTAGGTTTGTAATACGCACTAGTGCATAAACGTTGCCTTCAATTGAAACTGATGTCTAAAAAGGATAAAGAATTGTCAGAAATTTCCCAGGTATATTTCAGAACTGGGTGAAAAGAATTGACTGCGGTTATGAATTGAGTCAGCTCCTCTCTGGTAGAGGAGGTGGCGCCGATACAGTCGTCGATGTAGCGACCGTAGAGTTCAGGTTTGGAGCCGTTGTATTGGCTGAAAAATTGGTGTTCGACAAAACCTACAAAAAGATTGGCATAGCTAGGTCCCATTTTGGTACCCATGGCTACACCATTGGTTTGTTTGAAAAAGTTGTCCCCGAATGAAAAACAATTGAGTGTGAGCACTAATTCGGCTAAGCGTAGTAGTGTTTCAGACTTAGGTTCCTTAACAGTACGTAGATCAAAAAAATGTTTAAGGGCCAGAAGACCTTCGCCATTAGGAATAGAGTCCTAAAGTGTGACGTCACGTTGCCATGACAGCATTTTTTTCTGGTCTAAACAGTTTAAACTCATACTTCAAACATGGCGTCTTTATCGATATGCTCACTCGTTTCTTTCTTTTCTGGAGAGCGGAAATCGCTTGATCGCGGAGAAAACCACTTCAAATCCGACCATGTCCAAAGCTTTATTTATTCCAGGGGAGTTATCAAAGGTGAAGTCCAAGCAAGCATGAAAAATAAGGACTACAAAGTCACAGTAAGTTGCCAATTTGGGATCACAACACGTATGTTCAATTCGAAGAACTCCCAACCCCGATTTCACCTCCAATTTAATGTTTATATTGCGGAATATATATTGCAACTTACGTGTCTGTTTCGAATTATCTTTTTATCAGATTTATCTCGATGAAAACCTTGAAATAAAAAACACAGAATGCGAGTGTCCTCGCGGCGAGTTCAAGTGCAGTCACACGGCAGCCATATTTATTTATGGCATCCATAACCTTAGCAGGACGGACCTGGAATGCCAATGGAAACGAAAGCGAAAGGCAGAAAGCGCACAGTCTGCAAGCCAGATGTTTCCAGCGCCACCGAAGAAGAAGGATTACAGCCCTTTGGCGCGCGATCCTAGCCGAGAAGATCGGATGTGGCTGTACAGCGAACTAAAGCGCTATGGCAAATTTACAGGGACCTGCTGGATCTTGAGTCCCGAACCACAACCTGCTACCCCTCTCCCGATCAAGACGATTGAGGATATCATTTACTCAGAAGGTTTCCTTATGGCATCTACGAAGGAAAAACAATTAGAGTACTTGATTGAGAATGCCAAAGTAGAGGAGAGAACCATAAATGTTGTGAGCACCCTCACGGCTGGCCAGCGAAACAGCCCTGCATGGCACCAAGCTCGTAGAGGCCACCTGACTGCTAGTAATTTTGGCTCCGTCCTCCAGGCAAAAAGAGTTACACCGTCTCTTATCAAGCGACTACTTGGGGAATACAACTTGAGTGGAGTTAAAGCAATTGCATGGGGACAGGACAATGAGACTGAGGCCCTGAAATCCTTCACCAACATCACAAACTTTACACCTGTACAGACCGGCCTTTGGCTACACGAGTCGGGAGTTCTGGGTGCTTACCCTGATGGACTTGTGGGAGACGACTCGGTGATTGAGTGTAAGTGCCCCTACACACATCGAAATGCGACAATCAAGGAAGCTTGTGAGCACACAGACTTTTACTTGGAGGAGAAGGAAGGGAATTATACGCTGTCTACCACACATGTTTACTGGCATCAGTGTCAAGGCCAGATGTTCCTGACAAAGCGCAAATTCTGCTACTTTGTTGTATGGACCACAAAGGATAGTGCTGTTATCAAGATTGAACGAGAGGAATCTTGGGAGCACAATATTACTATCTTGAGTGATTTTTACTTTCATCAACTATTCCCAAAGATTACCGAGGGAGAACTTTGAAAAGTGGTGCACAGATGCTGGACATAATCAGAGTGGGGGGGGGGGGGGGGGAGTGGGAGCTAATGTAAATAGGCAGTAGCTAATGTTAAAAGGTATTTTTTTAAATTTCATACATTAATTTCTTAATATAACATTACATATTCTACACTCAGATAGAGACACAAGATAAAGAACCCACATTTTTCCATTTAGCATAGTAACTTAATAATAAATTACATTCTTCCTGAAAGCAAGCTTAAACAATTTTTTTTTTGCAACCAATGGCTACTGGTAGCTGGTAACACTTATCCTGGTTACTCAACAGGGCCCAGGTGCATAAAACTTATGCCACACTTAAGTAGGCTTGGATAGCAATGCAAAGGGAAGGGGAGGGAGCCAAAACAAAATCCATGCAGCACAGGTTATTTTTTCTGACTACCTCTCACCATCCCTTAAGCTAATTTAAGTGTGGCTTTAGTTTTATACACCTGGACTCAGGCTCCCAGCTTCACAGACACAAAAGTAAAACCTTTCAGCCAGCACGACTTTCACACTTGGAACTACTGGACGAAAGAATTCCATACTGGTCACATGCCCCTGACCTAGATTTAGTTGAAATGACAATTGAAGAATGTCACTGGATTTCATTATAATCTATTTTCACAGAACACATAGTAGTTTGTATTAATGAACATAAAGGAGATGATTATCAGAAAAATGTAAAACTGACCACATCATATTTTTGACCAAAGCTATGTCAATACCATTTGATCTGTTACAGTAGGGCTTCTAGTAATACAAAAATAATATTAAAATCTCATTGTACTATAATTTATACAGTGCAAAGAGACGTAATATCCTGGTGAAAAGAAGTTTGTTTTGGCCAAGGAAATTAAAGTCGCGAAAAATTTGAAGAGCGTGTTAGCCCAATCCTTCTAAGCAACATATGGCAATCTGTGGTCTTTCCTTACACTTAGGTAGCACGGAAAGCCGCAAAACTCTTGAACAAAAGCTCATCTTTCAAACCGGCAATCTAAATCCCAAAGGTAACTACGAACGTTTTTCATTCCACTAATTTATTCGTGTTTTTCTCGTTGCCATGTTCCCACCAGTCACGTAGCTCCTTTTACTGCCTTTAAAAGCACACACAACCCACAATTCCTCTATTCGCTCCGACGAAGGGCTAACGCTCGAAACGTCAGCTTTTATAACCTTAACGGTGGCCAATTTACCATTTCAACTTTGTTGATATATTCAAATTATTCCGTTACCCCCACCGACGCAGCCCCAAACAGTTCGTTAAGAAACTATCAGCCTTTATTCATTTTAAATTAAATTTCTTAAGAACTGTTTTACGCAGAATCAAATCAGTATTTGTGAGATTCAAACGTGCGTGACTTTTCTCTTAAGTACGTTACTCTTGATTTTAAATTTAATTCTTGATCATCATGTGACTCGTTTGAATACACTTCTATGTTCTCGTTTTTTAATGTATGATATATCCGTGTTGGCCTTTGTTACGGCAAGTCAGTTTCACTCTAAATCATCAGTCATTTCTGGGGCGGATCCAGGGGTGGTTCTGGTTGGGTGGAACCCCCTAAATTTCGCTCAAAGGGATGGAAATCATGTTTCCTAAGACCTAGTTTTCAAAATCTCCCGGAGGAGCATGCCCTCGGACAATTCTCAGAACACCCCTTAACTAAATCCTGGATCCGCCCCAGCTTTTCACCCTGCCCGTTCACGTTAATAAGAGGAAATATATGTGAGTCGTTTGTCCTTTTTTCGTTTTCATCCTATTTGTCAATTTCCTTAGATCTATTATGATTATAGCCGTAATTTCCTTTGTAGTCGAACCATCATTTTCATCATTATCTTCAACGTAATCGGATGCGTTCAATTTACTCGTTTGACTGTGATCGTGGAATAAATTTTCTCTTTTTAAAAGTTATCTCTTGGCTGGAGTCTACATTAATCTGAAAGATAATCTCAGGAGTTTTTTTCATTTAAAACCAAATTTTTGTAAGAGAAATAACATACTTCAAGGTATTACCTCTGTCCTCATAAAATACTAAAGTACCTGCTGTGATAACAATCATACTAATTCAAATGAGCAATATTAGTTTGGTCATGGACAAACCTTGCATTAGGAAGGTGTCACGATCGAAATCATTACGCCCCATTTCACGGAAGCATTTTACGTTACTTAGCTCGGTTTTATTTCATCCCAATGGACAGGTAGGAGGATTAGTAGTTTGGTCATGGACAAACCTTGCACTAGAAAGGTGTCACGATCGAAATGATTACGAAGTTTAGTCAAATAAAGGAAGCTTTCATTTGTAATTAATTCGACTAAGATATCGTCAAAATAAACTAGAAAAGGCTTTAAATGCGAATAACAGTTATTTCCAAGTGATTTTTCGGAGAATTATAAAATCTAGTTTTGTAGAGCATGTAATAATTTTAATTAAAATTGTGAACTTCGAAAGTTGTCACCGAAGGAAGCTTGATTGAAATTAAAAACACAGGTGACAAGAAGTGATTATGTGTTATAAGAAATTTTCGTGTCATACGAAATCTTTTCGTTGAAATGTTCTCTTAAAATATGATTGGTGATATTAAGGAGTGTATTTCTAACGTTAACAACCACGAGACTATAAGCTATCTATAATCTCTTACTACAAGATTTTGTCGCAACACTGAAGATTGTCTTGCACGCCTTTTTTCCTTTTACTGGTTTATAATGATGTTTACGAAGCGATGTCGGGTCCAAAAGCGAAGTAATGATAGCCTTGTGTAGCATCACCTTGATTTTATGTATAGGAGTAAAAGAGCAACATTTCTCATGCGTTTAAAGGACAATTTTTTCCCTTTTTCTGACATTTTTATGAAACCTAACATGTAAACAAGGAAAGTGAGGTAATGTGGACGATCGTGTCAAAAAATTGAAAAATTAGTTTTCCGAAGCTCACCGACAAAACGTGCAAAATAAATAGGGATTCAGGAAAGGTTTTTGAGATTTCCAACCTTTCAAGATCAAATTTTGGCCCCATATACTCACAAGACACAAACTTGTTATGTTCCGAGGGATCTTTCCTTTCTTTCGTTGCTTCTCGAATTCGAAATATCTGACCGGCTGACAGTGATACAGATATATAACAATTTCTTATCTAAATACAGAAAAAAGGAATTAAAAATTGTATAAATACTTTTTTTTTCTGCTACATGTGAAATTTTTGGCTCTGTGTCACCAAAGTTTGCCAAGCTCGCAACACCTTGATTCCGCGTGAGGCTTTCTCCACATCATGTACGATAAACTACTTTTAAGCCCAGAATAAAGTTTGATAATTTGCGTATGATGGAAAGCTAGTGACGTAAATCCGACTTACTATTTTACTCTTATTCCTCCATGTTGAGTTGGTTTGAAAATACAGGCCATCATTACGCCCCATTTTACGGAAGCATTTTACGTTACGTAGCTCGGTTTTATTTCATCCTAATGGACAGGCATGTTATCGAGAATACTAATCTGATTTTTTTGACCAGTTTGACCTTATAGTATTTGTGTCTTGAGGACTTATATCTCTAAGTAATTTATCAAATTAGACGCGAAAATAGGGAGATTGACATTTCCCATAGTCTACATGAAAAAAATCATTCGACAAATAATGAGAACAAAACAACAGCAACTTTAACTGCTTCAATCTAAGAAACGGAATTTGTGTCAGTGTAGGCAACATGGAGAATACTTTCAATCTGACGTAGTAATTACAAAAAAAATGTTAATATGCGTTAAATTAATTTCAGAATTACCCTTATCAATATAAGTTATTATTAAAATTTTGGTTCGTTTAAATGGAAAAAGCCATATGTTTTTAACCAAGTTATCCGTGGAACTATGATCAAACAACTGGTAATTATAATATTTTTTCTTCTCTTTCTCTGTTTTTTTCTTTTTTTTTATTTTGATAAAGAAAGACAATATCAAGTCTGTCCTTGAAACTCTGCACATGTGAACAAAAATATATCAAAAATTCGGCAGGTATATAAATAACTCAGTTTCAAGTTTTTTTAATATGACTTGAATTTTGTGAGTAAAAAATTGTAAACGAAGGAAAACAAAATGGGGCCTTGAGTTTCTGTTCGAGATTATTCACAAGGGACTGTAGATTCCGTGTTATTTTCAATGATGATTTTCAGTTTAATCCGTAAGGAAGTTATCTTGATAGACTTCGATTATCATAAAGGCTTATAGGGCAAGCTTTTCAAGAATTTTCTAACCATTCCTAGGTTACATTCTCAGTAAGAAATTGCGAATGTCAGATGTGAGAGGCTACCTGTTCAAACTGAATTGTTAAATCTTTCCTAGGTTATAATAACCGGGGAAGATTTGAAACTACGAGCAGAGGTCCACACCATTTTAACCATTTCACTCCCAAGATCCTACCTATTAGTCATTCTCAGTACTGTCTGACATAACGGCAATTCTTATTATGTGGCTTTGGAAAATTTGGTTTTTTGAATCAATAATCCCCTAGTTGATATACATATCTTATTAACCAAGCGCGAGGGCCGTACTGGGAGAATATCGGCCCGAGGTCTTGACAATACGGACCAAGCGCAGCGAGGTCCGTACAAAAGAGACCGAGGGCCGATATTCTTCCAGTACGGTTCCGAGCAAGCTTGGTTAATAAGAGATTTATTACACGACTTAAGTTCAAAGGGACACAAGTGCGGTATCATTCGGGACCATTCGGCACAGTGCCCGGTCCAATACTGAGAGAATATTGACGGCAATAGAGCATTTTGATTGGTTGATTTTAGTTATTGGCCCTCTGACTGCCCGAGTCGTGTAATAATTTTTTTTATTCTCATATTACTTGTCTTCTTGATATTGTATTGATAACGTAAGGAGAATTCAGTCTGTCACCGGAGTTGAAGGGTTAAGATAAAGAATAAAGGCTGATAGTTTCGAAAGAAACTGTTTGGGGCTGCGTCGGTGGGAGTAACGAAATAATTTGGATATATCAACAAAGTTGAAATGGTAAATTGGCCACCGTAATGATTACAAAAGCTGACGTTTCGAGCGTTAGCCCTTCGTCGGAGCGAATAGAGGAATTGTGGGTTGTGTGTGCTTTTAAAGGCAGAAAATGGAGCTACGTTATTGGTGGGTGCATGGCAACGAGAAAAACATGAATAAATTAGTGGAATGAAAAGCGTTCATTGATCCCTGTGGGATTTAGACTGCCGGTTTGAAAGATGAGCTTTTGTTCAAGATTTTTACGGCTTTCTGTGCCACCTAAGTGCAAGGAAAGACCGCAGATTGCCATATGTTGCTTAGAATGATTGGGTAAATTAAAATGTCTAGCGACTGGTTTCGATGTGTCCTTGTCATTCCTTTCCACGTCTCGAAGGTGTTCTCGGAATCGGTCACCTAGTCTTCTGCCTGTTTCGCCGATGTATATCTTTTTGCAATAAGTGCAAGTTATGCAATAGATTACATTAGCGGAGGTCCGCTCATTTCATTCAAACGCGACAAAAACTTAGGCAATTTTTTAGTCAGAAGTTCTTTTCAGATTAATGAGCAACCAGGCACTTTTAAATGCGCTCGTGCACGATGCAAAACGTGTCCTTTCATTCACAACACTGATAAAATATCGGGACCTAAACGATCCATTAAGATCACCGACCACTTCACGTGCACCTCCGCTAATGTAATCTATTGCATAACTTGCACTTATTGCAAAAAGATATACATCGGCGAAACAGGCAGAAGACTAGGTGACCGATTCCGAGAACACCTTCGAGACGTGGAAGGGAATGCCAAGGACACATCGAAACCAGTCGCTAGACATTTTAATTTACCCAATCATTCTAAGCAACATATGGCAATCTGCGGTCTTTCCTTGCACTTAGGTGGCACAGAAAGCCGTAAAAATCTTGAACAAAAGCTCATCTTTCAAACCGGCAGTCTAAATCCCACAGGGATCAATGAACGCTTTTCATTCCACTAATTTATTCATGTTTTTCTCGTTGCCATGCACCCACCAATAACGTAGCTCCATTTTCTGCCTTTAAAAGCACACACAACCCACAATTCCTCTATTCGCTCCGACGAAGGGCTAACGCTCGAAACGTCAGCTTTTGTAATCATTACGGTGGCCAATTTACCATTTCAACCTTGTTGATATATCCAAATTATTAAGATAAAGAAGGTTGACATAATGTCTTCAGCTTTAGCATGTTTTATCCAAACTGCAAAACATCTTAGCAACACGTTTAGCTTTGGGAAGTACGCTCGAATGTCTTATTCAACCAAAAACCAAGTCTCCATTAAATAGCCATTAACCCATTGTTTTTTTTTTTTTTTTACCACAACGGGATGTATAAAAGAACTCTCCCACGAAAACGTGAACGTTGTGCAAATGTGGACAGAGAAAAAAAATTAATTGAGATATAAATAGTACACCCGAGGAGTTTTCCACGTCTAGAAATTGTTATTGCTTAGCCCGGTTCTCTTTTGCCCCAGAATTGCTGCAATATGTCGGCTAAGCCGGCAATATTGTTTAGTTCACATGCTGTGAGTAAAATTATAGAAAGAGAGCTTTATCAGGTACTTACATGAATGAAACAGGACTACCATCTCTGATGTAGATGACGCCTGATATTCTGCCAGAGGAAACTACGTCCTCTATAAAAATAAACTTGCCCTTCTTCCTGACGAGGACAACCTCTGCACACTGTGTCTTAACGTACGACTGAATTTAAACAACTGCGCACTTTATTTGCAAGGCAACTTCGGTGAATATTCATTAAGAATACGGGCTTTAATGACACGTCGATTTAAATGTGCAGTTGCAACCAATTAAAAGTAGAAACCAGCTAAGTAATTGTAAATATAAACTAAGAGCAGTTCCTCCTTTTCGGCGAAATCGGTCGAGCTAATCGAAAAAAAAACTGTATTAAAAAAAATTGATGTTAGCGCCCTGACACCATTTTACTTTTTTATTAATTTTTTTATTTTGACCCGTGGGACGGTCTTCGCCGAAAAGGAGGAACTGCACTTAGTCTATTGTCACTGTGTTTAAACAGCTGCAAGAATTCGACGGCTTTCCACGGTTAACTAAATGGGGAGATAATTTCGTTAAGACAGAAAAACCGGGTAAAACCTGAAATGGCTTATTTAACTTAGCAAATCTTTCTTTTGACAGTTGCGTTTTGGCTTTTTTTTTTCACCTGTCCTCTGAAATGCGTTCTTCAACACATTCTTTTTGACATGTTCTCGAATATTTTCCAAATTCAAACGCACCCGAACGCTAATAGAATCGACAATGTGACATGCTTTCTTTTTCTGAAGCCTCCGTTTTCACCTGTCAATTTTTCAAATAGACCATCGTCAAAACGCTGTGTTCAGTTTCAAAACTGAAACCTTTTTTCGAAATCTCCATCTTCTCTGGTGTTTTCAGGAGTTAAACAGTGAGTGTATGATACGCAAAAATGCACCACAAACACGCGTTTTTAAATAGAAACAAGCCGACGTGAGTGCTGCCTTCTTATGGCTGTGCGTAATGCTCGGCGCTCCAATGAGGTTGGTCCTTCTTTTGTGATAAGAATTTTTTTGTTCAAAATGTGGGGTGTATTCGGATGCAGGGCGCTTACAAGAAAGTGCAGTTCACCGGAGGAGTTTCCTATGGCTAAATTTCTAACCAAATGTCATAATACGCTTCCGGAGTTTTGAGGGTCAATAAATGTACTCGGTATTCGGTCATCTCGTCAGCGAAACACCTTCCCCCCTCCCCTCCTTCGCCAGGCGCCTCACTCGATGCCAGTTCCTCCTCAGCCGTTTCAACCAGAGCCTCTAGTTCCCAAGATGTTTGAGGCATCCCGTCAGAATTTTTCATTAAAATTATGACATTAATGTCTTCATTTTCTGGCGGTGAAATTTCGCTAGGGAAAAGCTTCGAGAAAGATCAAAAGCAGTTTCCTTGGTTATTAGGTCAATTTTATCTGTCGTAATGCAAAATTTATCTAACTCATATAAAAATTAAGGCGAACGAATTCTCTCCTCGCGCTCCTCACAATTCATTTTAAATATCCGTTATAAGGTTCGTGGAATGTCTGATTTGAATTTTAAATGTTACACTGTCCACATTTATTTATTTGAGCGTTTGAGAATTGGTTCTGAAGTATTTGTCGCTCCTCGGACGCGAGTTACAGCCGGCAAAGGCAAGTTATAAATCAAGTGGTGAAGTGACAGAACTCTTGTATACTTTTGAACTCATTTTGAGAGCTCTATCTTATTTTGTGTTCAAAGGATGACTGTTTATACATTAGCTCAATGAGATAGGTATTTAGTCTGCGTTGAGTCAAGGTTCTCTGGAATATCTAGAATTACCTCTGTTAAAGTAATTTTCTTTCAATACTCCAGTTACTTATTTCCTGAAGTATTTTCTTGCCAAATTTCGTAAAAATTTTAATGAGTGGCTCTCAATCGCAATTTTTTGACTAACTACGCATGCACTGCAGTTAACTGGGTTCTTTCGGTAACAATGAAAAAGTTGAGAATTGCTGGGTTCTTTGCAATAAAATATTAGATAACATATCTTTGTAATAAAAGATTAAAGCTATCAATACACTGCGCCAACTATAGAGAAAAATATCACAAATAGTGCGGGTACGTGTTGAGTAAATAAAATGACCGCTCTATTGACGGCTTGTTTGTTTTTTGCAATCTTTGTGCGCGCGCTGAATTGCATCACCAAAACCGCGCGCGAAAACTGTGTTCGGCCACCTTAACATGCGCAGCAAATGGCATTGCGGACTCGAATCTCCATTACGTAAGTCGGAATGGAAACGGAGAAGGTAATGCGCGCGCTCAATTGAGTGTGTAACTCAGAAAACCCCATTCGTGTAATCAGTTGTTCATTGCAGACTTAGGCTTAGCACGAAAGCTCCACGCGGGCTAGTATGGATGTGAAGCCGCGCCAACACGCGTATTTGGCGGGAATCATTCTGATTACCAATAGGTGGTAGTTTGAAACACATTTGATCCTCGTTTGCAGTGTTTCAGTTTGCAATTGTAATCAGCCTACTTGCAAAACAACAATAATTATCGCTGAAGCCATGTCAAAGGGAAGAAATCATTTTAATTCACGATCGTGGTGAAAGGATTTGAATGTAAATATGCAGGAAAGAGGGAGGAGAAGTAACGGTTGCGAGCCAGTCGGGAAAACGGAACGCGGAAGAGGAACGACATGAAAAAGAGGGCAGGAATACGACGGGAAGAACGCGAAAGAGGACATGAAAAGGCTCATATGAAAGGTGAATATCTGGCGGAGAGCAACGTGAAAAGGAAAGACAAAGGGCTCCAGAAAACAGACTGAAAAGAATTCAACAACAAAGAGAAAACGAACCGCAACGGAGCCGAGAAAGAAGAGGAGGTAAGTTGAGTCTCATCCGAGGTTTCTCCCATACTAAGGCCCAAAAAAACTGAAAAACTTTTTATTAATCATCGTTTGATACTAGCTTCACGTTCATTCTTTGCTGTTTTATGAAGGCAAACATTTACTAACGTTCGGGTAAAAATTATGTGGCATTCTTTGTTTAAAAATTTTCGCCCCGGTTCATCAGTCAACGACATTTCAGACTGTTTTCACTCTCCAAATGATTTCGTTTAGAATGTTTAATTAAGTCGTGGTGTTAAGGGAATAAAAATTAACCTAACCTACGGCTTATTTCCTCGCGAAATCTGGACATGCGTTTTTTCCTTAAAAGTTTCCAAATAATAGCGAACGGCGTCAGCAAGCTTCCACCATTTGCTCCTCAGTTAACACTTGTTATTCATTTAAAAAAAAAAAATCACACTTTAGTCGTAGATGCGTGTTTTTTACCCTAAGAACTGAGGTAATGGCCGTTCCGAAAAATTAAACTGAAATGGCGTTGAGTCAGCGATGTTCATGCTTACAGGATGTCATGTAAGAACCCGTCAGACTTCCCCTAAAGTGTGATGCAAACAAACTCGCGGGTTTCACAGATTTAGTGAACTGCATTGTTTGAACGTAGTCATTTTCATCGCTATGTTTCTATGCTTTCTACTCGATTCGTTCAAACTACAGGAAATGGTTTATCTCTCAAAGTATGGGGCAACTTTCTCTTCGCACAACATCTCAAGTAAAAAGTACTTGATGTTTGGGTTATGATAAACTTGCTTGTGATTCGGTTATTTTTCCTCTAAAGTTAGAAGTTACTGAATCAGTCTTTGAAATTGATAGTCATCGCATTTTGCAAGAAGCGTCCGAGCTGTGATCACGTATTGAAAACGGATTGAGTTCTTGCATTACGCTCACAAGCACACCGGTTAACCACATGGTGAGCTTAAGAATAGTTGTATATGAGAACGATCCTTCGCAGTAAAGCACTATTTGAGCAATAGTGAAAATCAGACCTGAAAAAAATTTCAGGCCTGTACGGGATTCGAACCACTGACCTTTAGTGCTTTACTGCGAAGGGTCGTTCTCATATACGTCTCATAACCGCAGTTCACACATATGTTTCATATGTTTGTTGTTGTTAAGAATAGTTGTTGTTTACAGTTTTCAAATTCAAGAGCCTGCAGCTTTTCACATTGTCAGTTCACAACTCATACAACCATCTAAAACCACCTAAAACCACCTACAACCACCTACAACCACCTTCAGAATACTATTGTGTGACAATGTGTGACAATTTAAATGCACACCGGAAATGTTGTCGCATCTCTCGCATGTCCTGACCAGGGAAAAACACCAAGAGAATTTTTTACACGTAGTTACTAAAACAAGGAATGACCTACAATGAGCTACCGTGGGTTCAAGGAATGACCGAAAATGATCCACAATGATTTACAATGACCTACAATGAGCTACAATGACCCACAGGGAGCTATTATGAATGTTACGAAAAATTGTGGCGTGGCTTGCGTGACTTTCTAGCCCCATGATGGTGTGATGGCCTTTTTTTTTTGCTGTCTAAAAATATCAATAAGTTAAAGGTGTTGGCAGGCCAAATACGTCTCATAATAGTCTCGCGGCGCTATGATACGTGACCTTATTAATGGTTTTGATATGAAATTATCAATGAGTAAAAGGTGTTGACAGGCCAAATACGACTCATAGCCTCATGATAGTTAGACTTTCTCAAAGTCGTTCGCTTGGTTTTCTGTTCTGGTGTGGTTGGACTCGCACTTTCGCTCGCTATCGCTCGCTCTGCTCAACTCGCGTTTCGCACTCGCGTTACGCGTTCAAAAGCGCGACTTGTGAGCAAGTCTACATGATAGTGTAAAATTATGGAAGGCTTGTTATATAAGACCCCCAAAGACATCTTAAGCCAAAGGTTTTTCGCATTTTTTTATCATTATCGTCATTAGACATGTCTCATTATAATACACTGTAAATTTATCTCCAAGCTAGAAATTCTGTTATCAAACACATTACGTTAATGCACACGTCTCCTGTTTTTTGGTTTTTTTTTTTTGCCTTTTTTCTAAAATCTTCATTTACTTCATTGCAGGGATCTTACAGTAGCGCACTGTAGGTCATTGTAGGTCATTCCTTGTTTTAGTAACTACGTGTAAAAAATTCTCTTGTTTTCCCTGGTCATGACATGCGAGACATGCGAGACATGCGACAACATTTCCGGTGTGCATTTACATTGTCACAAATTATCACACAGTATTCTGAAGGTGGTTGTAGGTGGTTTTAGGTGGTTTTAGGTGGTTTTAGGTGGTTGTAGGTGGTTTTAGATGGTTGTAGGTGGTGGTTGTAGGTGGTGGTTGTAAGTGGTTGTAGGTCATTCCTTCTTTTAGTAATAGTACGATGGATTACTGCGTAAACTGTCTCAGAATGTGCCGCACCATTGCTATCTTTTAGATACCCTTGTAATGGTATCAATAATGACAAGTATAGATAATGGTAATGATCATGGATGTTGATGATAATAATACAAAAAGAGAAAATTTATTAGTTATTGGCTTTAAAATGATCTTTGATTGAGTGAAAACACCTTTTCGCCCAAGATGAAACCAGGAATTAGCTGAGAGGGAAGCCTAAATAGAAAGGATGTCTAAATACGTGTAGCTCACGTAGTCTTTGAAACATCAAACATTTTATTTATCGGTCTCATGTGAAGTTTTTTCCGACATAAAGCTGGCTTATAGCCATGTTGTCCATGGCAGAACACGCGGCATGTTGAAACAGGAAGTTGACAGCCGAGCAAAACGCATCAGCTGGCTGTTCGCTTTTGAAATTTAAAAGGCAAAAAGTCACGCAGTGATCAAAAATACCTTCTTGGGTATTATTCTCTTAAACGTCGGCCAAATACTGAATGTCTAAAATGCATTAATCCGGCTACGATTGTCGAACTTGAACTTGAAACAACGGAGCAGTTGTTCTTCGTCCTGCCGGGAAGGTCGATTTTAATCATGAAAAGCTTTGATTCAGACATATCCTACCACAAAAATGATTGCGACTTACGTTTCTGGTTGCCAATATTTTTACTTAAAACTAATAGAATGCAAACTCTAGGTCTAGCATCGTTTCAGGTTTAAAGGAGGACTTAAGTTCAAGCGGAACTGATTTATTTAAAATCGTTATTCCTGACTATCAAGTCAAGAACAGCCAAATGAGAACCAGGAACAGCGAGAAAAATATTCCGTTTTTAACTCACCAGTGAAATTTCAGGCTTCCGAATTTAAGTTAGGGGTGAAACGGGTCTACTTAAATTTCATTCACACGTGATGTTTTTTTGACTTAGGATAAACAGGAACATGATTTTAGCAAGGGTTTTCTTCCGTGACAGATGAATAAGCGAATCTGTCAACACCTTAGCTTTTTCAGCTTTTCGCTGAAGGACTGAAGGAAGCATTTTCATTCTGCCGAGGGTTTGATCTAAACATGACGAACGTTGTCACCGCGGCGTTGCGATTTGCAATATTTTTGCTAGGTATAGGGTGTACTGAAGCCAAAAGGTAATGTAAATTGGGTTAATTTTATGGTTATTTATACTAAACTGTAAACAAATCTGACGTGTGCATTTATTCGTAACTGTTGCTCGGTAGCAATCGGGAGAAAAGTATTTTAAACAAACGATGTTCTTAACATGCACTTTTTTCATTGTTTGTAAATATTATCTCACAAGAGAGAAAGCCGTTTGATTCGTTTACATTTCGTAAAATGTTTTGTACCCCGCAAAGTTTTGCAAGGGTTGAGCTTGGAAAACATGTCATAATTGTGCAACAATGAAGTCGGATTGACTTTATCTGTAGTTGAATCATAAGTCGTCTATCAAGTTGACTCTAGCGACTCTGATTTCCAGTGCTTTTCCCGATTCTTGATCTAAGGGGGTAAGTTTGTAGAGAAGTTGTGGTATGTCGGTGGGGGTTTTACAAGATAATTTGGTTTTATCAGCTAATGTGATGATAATGTAAAATGGCCACCGGAAAGAGTTTAACGCAGACGTTTCGAGCGCTAGCCCTGCGTCGCAGCTTGATCTGGTTTCGGACCCCTAAAAGAGAAGGAGTTTGACCCCACTTCCGATTAATAAATTTCATGACTTAAACATAAATTATGTAAACTAGTCATGGTGACAGCGAGAACATTTCCAGTGTTGGCTCCTTGCTATGTCATTATGTGAAGAATATTCGAATAATTATAATGTATCAATTTTATGATTTTAGTGGCGGAGTAGTATGCGCATGCAACTTCCACTTCAGAAATGAAAGTTCGATTTTTCCCTTTTGTTTCAGTGACACTTTCATTCAATGTTGTTCGATCGTCTTCTACTTGTTCGATCGGCTTCTCTTTTTTAATTCGTTCTTTTACTTTGTCTATGAATTTTCCTTAAATGAATATTAGTACATAACGTTATGAAAGGTATAAGGTAAAATTCCAATACATTACTGGCGTGCTTAAGGAACAGGAACAAAAAGTCTGCACCCTCTCTCTCCGTATGGGGCGCTTGAACGGGCCGTTCGATATGAAACGGTCGGTGGTAGCAGCGAAAGTAACTTTTCAATGAACTCTGCATCGCGATAATGAAAATATACAGCTAAAAAGGTGGAGATGAAGACTGAAAGCTACTAGTTCGCTCTGCCAAAGGCATAGAGCTGGGAATCTCTGAATTCTCTAGATAATTGGACTGATGGGAATGAAATCGTTCGTCATTAATCAGATTTTCGAAAAAAATGTCAACATGCATGTTATCGAAATCTGAGACGCCGGGGGGGGGGGGGCATGGATATAAGGCTATAAAGCGACCTACCATAAAGAACTTCTTCCTGACCCTAGTCTGTCTGGTTTACGAGCAGTACTGAGTGTTCATCAGAATATCGTAATCACGTCAATTAGCTAAAAATGTCTTACCTCTGTTTACAGCCAACAAAACATTTCATTTCTCATACTTGCCATCGTTATCATTGCAGGTTTTCCATAATCGCTCCCAGTGTGTTTCACATTGGGGTAGAGGAGAACGTTTCCGTTGCGGTTTACGATGCCATGCAGCCTGTAACAGTTAAGTTATATCTGCAGGATTATCCATTCAGACGGAAAACATTCTCCCCAACTGAAGCCACGTTACAACCAGGAAAAGGTAGGACGAAAACGTTGCAGCCGGTCTTTTTTTATTTGAATCGTTGCCGAGATGTGAATGCCCCAAAAAAATTAGCTTTCAAAACCTGACGGCGAAAGCCTTGGCCAGGTGAGATGGAAGCAAAAATTGCGCGAGAGTCTCAAAAGAGGAACAGCATTTTCTTGGAAAATGAGATTCTAAGACGCCTCTTTATCGGATAGATGACCAAGTCTCGCCATTTTGCAGCGTCGACACTTCAAGATAGAAATTTTTAGAAAGTTTTGGGACTCAAAGCCACTTTGATTAATGGCTTTCCTGACAAAATGGCGAAGAATTAACCAAGTATTAAACACTTGTTCGATTTTTGTCTTATTTTTTAGGGAGCACCTCGTTCCTGACAGTCAAGGTAAGCTTTCAGTAGTATTTCGTAAGAAACGCTGGTATCTTTTAACGATTTTCTGCGTTTGGTGCTGTGATCGTGCGTATTTGAGGAAGCTTTAATAAAAGTCAGCCCACGCCCTAAGGTAACATTATAAAGAAATGATGAACTTTACAAACAATAAACACTGCATCAGTGACGGAATTAACGATAAAACTTTATAAGTACTTTAAATATTTCTGTAAAACGGATTTTAACACGTGCTGTCGTATAAATGTTTGAAACTTTAAAGTAGTGTTCTGTTTGATACTTCTGTTATTACGAGAAGTTCCTGCGAACTAAGTTTTGAATTGATTTGATTGGAAACAAATTCTCAACATAGTGTGTATTAGGAACCATTCTAAGAATGAATAAAGGTGGCAAGTTTCTAAAGAAACTGTGGTGCCGCATAGGTGGGGGAGAGTAACAAGATAACTTGGTTGTAGCACCTGAGTTAAATATATCTTATTAACCAAGCGCGAGGGCCGTACTGGGAGAATATCGACCCAAGGTCTTGACAGTACAGACCTCGTTGCGCTCGGTCCGTACAAAAAAGGCCGAGGGCCGATATTCTTCCAGTGTGGTCCCCAGCAAGCTTGGTTAATAAGAGATTTATTATACGGCTGTGGTATCATTCGGGACCACTCGGGACAGTGCCCAGTCCAATACTGAGAGAATATTGACCGGCAATTTTGCATTTTGATTGGTTGATTTTAGTTATTGGTCCTCTGACTGCCCGAGTCGTGTAATAATAATGTAAATTGGCCACCGTACGCGTAAAGGTTTCGAAGCTGACGTTTAGAGCGTTAGCTCTTCATCAGAGTGAAAGAGAGACATTATGCTCGCCGCCGGCGTTTCTGACGAGTTACGAAGGGCTAACGCTCGAACCGTCCGCTTTAGAAACTGTCTATAGTGATCAATTTACACTATCAGCTCAGTTGATAAAACCAAATTATTTCCTAAGATTGGGCTCTGTCTAAAAGGGCTTTCCTTTATTGATCAGACTACATTATTTATATTATTTACTTGTAATTGCTTATTCTTGTATTTCAAGGTGGAACCAGAGAACCTTCCCAATATCAAGTCGGTAGATGTGCAGTATGTTTACCTTGTCGCCAAATCAGATGATGGCCATTTTCAGTTCCACAAGGAAGCAAAGATCCTACTCAGCTACAAGAACGGAATGGTGTTCATACAGACTGACAAACCTATCTACACACCAAAACAGAAAGGTAAGACGTATGTTGCCATCGCGAATGAACTGACGTTGAACCAGCAGAACAATCTTTGATACAGAACCGTTTATTATTGAGCGATTCATGAAGTGTTCGTTAATCTTGAAGAGACCTTGCGGGGACACGGAGACACTTAGCCCTTTCCACCTTTACATCAGCTTTACACGAGAAGGATTTGTTTAACAATTAGGAGCTTCTTAAATTGCTGATCAGTTTTCTTCATTCTCACGACTTTTACATTTGATTACTGTTAGGAGAAATTAAAAGCCCGAGAAGGCTTTTAATTTCTCTGTTTCTTTTTTCTCTTTTAATTTCTCTCTTCTTCTTTTTTAATTGACTCTGAAGGGTCAAGGGTTGAGAAAATAATGCAAACTCTATCTGCCTCCCATTACCACACAGAGGTATACCTTGTATTCCTCTTTTATAATCAAACATTTCCGTGGGAGAACAGATTCCCTCGTCACTATAACTTTATCTTACTGAAAACAATTGTGAAAATATCGTTTTTTTTCCATGGAGGCAGGGATTTCTCCGCCACTCGAGCAGAGAATCAGATTCGAATGGATTCTAAAAGTAGCCAATCAGGAGAGTGAGCAACAAACATTTCGTTCCAGCGTGCCACCAGCAATGCACACTAAAATGTTTCACTTGAATGACGAATGATTGAACACAACTCTGACGAGAAGTAATGTAGATTTGTGTCCATAACACTGCATGATTACTTAGCATAATTTACTTTTTTAAAAGAAACTTGACTTTGCTGAAATATTTTGAATATTCTAAATTTTCTAACTTACATGCTAAGAGGGACTTCTGTTTGTTATCGCTCCCTTTGCTCAAATAAAATTCTCTGCCACATATTACAAGTCAGCGATTATCTTTGCATCTTTAAAATAAACACATTACAGCGTGGTAACTGATTTGAGCGATTTTTATTCAGTAGTTTATATATGTCAGGAAGCTCATTTCACCGCATAAAATCAGCTCTTCGCTGCGCTACGTCGTTCGTTTCCGATACTTCTTAACTCGTGAATAGGGATTGGATGCGTGCATTTTCCACGAAGTAATTTTTTTATACGGTCTTAACTCCCTCTATTGATTTATCAGTGTTGAAATTGCCTCACGTTCTTTCCTGCAGTTCTTATCAGGGTGTTTCCGCTCCAGTTCAACACGAAGCCCTCGGGAAAAAATGTAAGAGCTTAGCAAAACGACGTCTTGAAAACTACATTTTATTTTGACCGGATTGCTTTCGTTTAAACTTAAAAAGAGAATAGTGCGCTTTTTTTTTTTTTTTTGTCGAGTTAGATCAAGAAGTATCTTATGAGAACTCAAAGTGAATTCCCCCATTTAAACCTACTTGTAGCTGAACTGGGCCAGTCTGGTTAATTATTGTCCATTATTAAATAAAGTGCCTTTGAATGTAGCCTCAAGTTCGGCAAAAAGAATCTGACCCAGACACTGTCTACCATTTGGCCAGCCTGATTGTGGCCTAAAAGAAAAGAGGTTGTATCGCTGAAAAATGTAGTGTTCAAGTTGAAAACATTACATTTTATTTAAGCCTGGGGATGTCTAGTATTTCAAAATATCAGCAGACTGTCATTTCTCAGCTATGAATTACTTTGACTGTACATTATTTCCAGTACCTTAGTTGTGACATAATCATTAGACTCTGCTATGGTGATCATTTTATAATTATTGTCACTAAACTGCAAACCTTACGTTTCCGCCATGCTACTGGGTAAACTTTTTCATCGCTTTAGACCAAAACGTTATTAGAAAGTGATAACCTCTCATATTTAAAGCTGACTAGTTTGACCAATGGCAAGCAAGATTGGGGTAATGTCGACCCAATATAAACAGATCTTCAGTTCTGCGATATGAATTCATTTGTAACTAGCTGTTTCCTTTTCTCTTTCCCAACAGATAACCTTGATGGTCCTGGTAAGTTTACTTCGATAGTAAATTAATTCTCCATCAGAAATAATTCTCCATCAGTTGCTTTGTTTAAAAGCTCGCAGCATCGTGGATGTCTTCTTTAATTATATCGCATATTAGAGAGATTTAGACCGCGTGACCTTGTTTTTCTCCGCCATTATTTCACGTCTGCCGGTTGCGCTTTGCCGTTTCTACGTGAAAGTAACCCGATTCGCGTTTGCCGTGTAGGTAAGATTTTCTTCACTTTTTCTCTCACAGAGCAGAAGTTAATTTCCAGAAAAAGGGCACCAAAACTATTCCTTATAATTCATACGAGAGTGCCTTCAAATTCAGCATGACGTGAACTCACGCAGCAAGGTTCGCGCTATTTTACTTTAACGTGAAGTGGCGAGCTGACGTTAGCCGTTCCACGTAAACGCAGTGCTAAATTTCTCTATCATTTAATGCAGAATCCGCAAGGAGTCAAAGTGAAGCAGTGGAAGGACCTTGAAACTAGCACAGGTTTGAAAAGACCCTTTAGTCAATGAAATTATCATGTTAATGCTTATGGAAACTCACCAACACATACTACGTGTCAAAATCATGTTACATCTTCAACTCTCTACACCCCTATATCAGTATGCATACTGTTGCTGTAGAGTATTTTAAAGGATTGCTATTTCGAGTATTTTTTAGGTTAACCTTTTGTTTTGTTAAGTCTCGCTTTTTGTGTCCACGCGCTGTTTTTGTAGTTATTTTGCCTTGACCTTATGTTTCTAGTATGTACTTAAACTATTCTTAGTCCACAGGTTTTTCTTGTTACCTTGTAAGACTTAATAATCGCTTGTTGTGGTTGGGAATAATTAGTTTCATAGGTGGTCATGTTTGGGTTGGTAAAACTGACCTTGAGTTTTACCCACACTGAAGATCCTGTTTTGTGCGCGTGATTCTCGTGCGCAGCTCGTTCATTGGCGTTTAATTGGTTCCTTGGTGCTCGCCAAGTGCTCCGGAGCGAGTCACCCAATTTCCCCCTTTTGCAAAACAACGAATACACTGTGGAAACTCTCACGGTCAGCTAACCCAAACATGTCTACGGTTTTTCTACTTAAAGCGTTGTTTCCTCTCTCATGATTATGAGATGCGTAGACCATTAGATGCACGGAGTATTAAATGCATAGAGCGTTGCTGTAGTAGCTCTCCAGAAGAGAAGAAAAGAAGAAAAGTACAGAGTCTTCGCACCTCTTGTTAATTCGTCCAAGCGAGCTGTAAAACCCCCAACACTGTTCTCCAAATACTTCCTAAGGTGCTGACAAGGAGAATTTATATCACAATCAATCTCCCCGGGAGATTTACACAGGGGTTTACACAGGGGTACCCAAGGCTTGGGTACCCCTGTGTAAACAGCACCCTCATGAGCGACTTCCCCAACCTTTTTTTTTTCTTGCTGAAAAGGTATTATATCACAAGTACTTCTATTGAGCAATTTCATCATCCTGGGTAACTGGACAGTAACAGCTATATACGGCCATCAGGTATGCTTTTCTTTGCTACAGTGTTTAGAGCTTGTTTTTTGCACAATATCGTTTTCAGGTC
Organism: Stylophora pistillata; assembly: GCF_964205215.1. NCBI lineage: Eukaryota > Metazoa > Cnidaria > Anthozoa > Scleractinia > Pocilloporidae > Stylophora > Stylophora pistillata. Next base: position 21,289,871 of record NC_142522.1, read on the forward strand.
ACGGAATCACATGCCAACAAAGAGATCTAGGTTTAGAGAGTCCATACCCTATGATTGAAAGTGGCAATTTTTAGTGAAATGTCTAGCGTGAGACGGTATTAATGACTAGCATGTCCTGTACTAGCGTTAATGCGTGTGTGCCCGTATAAGCACTTCGTTGGTCACTTTCGCCTATTTCGTGGAAACATTTCGATTTTTAACTGGATTTTCAAGTTTTTGGGATGACTGTTTCCACGCTGTCAATGAATGAACACCAATTCCCACCGTCCTGCTTATAACGAAAATTGCGGACTCGTTTAGTACTATAATTTTTCTAAAAAAGTTCTCGATAAAAGTAAAGATCAGATCTAAATTTCATAAATATTTATAGGTTCTTGAAGGCACATGTTAAAAATATTCAAACATGTAAACATAAAAGTGAGAGCGAATTTTTCGACTTTGTCTCAGAATGTCAGTCCCACGCACTTTGTTCCTTTCTTTGCAGAATATTTACAACACATCTGTGCAATTCGAGGTCAGAGAATACGGTAAGTTTATGATTTCATTCCTCCGGGCTCCTTTTTCCCCCGATGACGTGGAATTCGTTAAGATTCTCTAATGATGTTGCAGTTCTTCCCAAGTTCTCCGTGAAACTCCAAGTGCCGCCTTACATACTGAAAACAGACAAAGAAATAAAGGTTCAGCTGACAGCCAGGTAATGTTGACTACTCAATGATTCATAGTTCGAATGCGAGCAACCATTTATGGTTCGAAATGAACTGATCGAGTATCAGATGGTGAATGACCGATAAAGCAGGTGAAGCCTATTGGGGACTATCGATCTCATATCAAACAAAAAAAGATAAACCATTTTATTAAATTAAATTCTCTACTTTTCTGCATTGTTGACGAAACACACATCATTTTGTTTCAATCCTTTATGTTTTCAAAACTGAGCCATGAATACATCTTTCGAATGGTCGACTAAAAAAAATTCTGAAATGATCACAGGATTGAAAAAGGGAATGGATATCGAATGCATCGAGGCAAATCTAAAAGCGTAACTGAATTCGAATAATACTTAGTTAAAGTTATTTATATGTTCCACCTCAATTCAAAATTTGTGAACGTTTCGCAAACGTTTTGTTATGTGGAGCCATTCGAGGGAAGCAGTTAGTGAGGGAGGGCCTTTTCCTTTCCCTTTTGCATCTTGCATTCCTCGCAGACAAGTGCGAACGCACCATTTAAAAACCTTGATTAAACATGTAGCAAGACGTTTTATGCTTCGAGCTTTTCGAGAAGCACTCTTCTCACCCTCGTGATCCTGGTAGAGCAGTTTGAGTGTCGGAAAATACAAAGTAAAAGTAATCCTAGCGACCAATGAAAACAAAAGTTTACATAAGTAAATAAAGGCTGATAGTTTCGAAAGAAACTGTTTGGGGCTGCGTCGGTGGGAGTAACGAAATAATTTGGATATATCAACAAAGTTGAAATGGTAAATTGGCCACCGTAATGATTACAAAAGCTGACGTTTCGAGCGTTAGCCCTTCGTCGGAGCGAATAGAGGAATTGTGGGTTGTGTGTGCTTTTAAAGGCAGAAAATGGAGCTACGTTATTGGTGGGTGCATGGCAACGAGAAAAACATGAATAAATTAGTGGAATGAAAAGCGTTCATTGATCCCTGTGGGATTTAGACTGCCGGTTTGAAAGATGAGCTTTTGTTCAAGATTTTTACGGCTTTCCGTGCCACCTAAGTGCGAGGAAAGACCGCAGATTGCCACATGTTGCTTAGAATGATTGGGTAAATTAAAATGTCTAGCGACTGGTTTCGATGTGTCCTTGTCATTCCTTTCCAAGTCTCGAAGGTGTTCTCGGAATCGGTCACCTAGTCTTCTGCCTGTTTCGCCGATGTATATCTTTTTGCAATAAGTGCAAGTTATGCAATAGATTACATTAGCGGAGGTGCACGTGAAGTGATCTGTGATCTTAATGGATCGTTTAGGTCCCGATATTTTATCAGTGTTGTGAATGAAAGGACACGTTTTGCATCGTGCACGAGCGCATTTAAAAGTGCCTGGTTGGTCATTAGTCTGAAAAGAACTTCTGACCAAAAAATTGCCTAAGTTTTTGTCGCGTTTGAATGAAATGAGCGGAGGCTGCGAAAAGATAGTGCCTGTCTCTGGATCGTTTTGAAGTAATTTAAAGTTTTTAAGAATGATGGATTTAACTGAGTGGTTGTGAGGGTGAAACGTGAGAGTGAATGGAATGCGGTCGGAATCTTCCTTATGCGACGTTTGTAGTGCTGAATGTCGATCAATAAGTTGAGCGCGGTGGTAACCCGCTTGAACGATGGAAACAGGGTAACCACGTTCATCGAAGAACTGGCACATTGACTCTGATTTGTGGTGAAAATCAGAGTCATTACTACATAAACGACGAAGTCTTAGAAACTGAGAAAAAGGAATGGAATTCTTAACGTGAGATGGATGAGAAGACGAATATAACAAGTAATTATGCGGGTCTGTAGGTTTGTAATACACACTAGTGCATAAACCGTTACCTTCAATTGAAACTTTGACGTCTAAGAAGGATAAAGAATTGTCAGAAATTTCCCAAGTATATTTCAGAGCCGGGTGAAAAGAATTGACTGCAGTTATGAATTGAGTGAGCTCCTCTCTGGTAGAGGAGGTAGCGCCGATACAGTCGTCGATGTAGCGACCGTAGAGTTCGGGTTTGGACCCGTTGTATCGGCTGAAAAATTGGTGTTCGACAAAACCTACAAAAAGATTGGCATAGCTAGGTCCCATTTTGGTGCCCATGGCTACACCATTGGAAGATTTCAAAAAGAGGCCTAAAACAGGCACTTTATAGCACCCCCACTAAACAAAAAGGTTTAACATCGGAGTATGATAGGTTGATACCCAGAGATCATCGCTACGTGAGTTGTCCTAGTCAAAAATTGTGGAGTCAGTGACTTGCTACATACTGATTATTAAGATGGTAGGGGTTACTTTTGGAAATATCAATATTGATGGGCTCAGGAGCGTTTTTAGCAATATCTCCGAATATTATCTATTTTTTTGGTAGGGGGAGGGGAGAAGTGGAGTAACTTTTGCAATTACTTAATGTGGGATAATTGTGGTCTATTAAGCCGTTACCATATTTTTTTCTTAACGATTTGCAGTAAAAGGAACGATCTTAATCTTTTCTGTTTCTTACTCCTTAATAAATATTGAAAAGAATAAACGGCAGATGATGTTGGCTCGAAAAATACAAAGCTTATGCAACAAATATGTTACAAAAAAAAGACAAGTGAGGAATATTGTTTATCCCATTCGAGGTTCGTAAAGATGTTGAAGTTTTCTTAGCCAACCAGTTACCAATCTCCTCAGGTACATCTTAGGTACATGACAAGATATTCAGTTAAATACATGTAACATATTTGATGCTTCCAAAAACACTTCACCCCTAAGAGCAAGTCACTGGCCACCGCGACTCGTGTATCGATTATCTCTGGGTATCAGGCATTCATAATCCAATGTAAGACATTCTTCTATCGAGAGTGCTACGAGGTCGACTTTTTCTGGTTTCCCCTCCTCGACTATAACCAGTGTAAACTCATAAGGAAACCAAGTAGATTGTTCGAGCGCAGCCGTAAGTGTGAATGACCGAGTCGCGATTGTTTTAGGTTTTGAGTCTGATTTGTTGGGAGGATGGCTCAAGTTTTTTGGATCATTTGCAAAGTTAAACAAAACCAAAGCAATCCTCAATCAGAAATTGCTGTAGAGAGTTACCCTTAGTGGCAAATTCATTTTGAGTGAGCGTAAAGATCAGCCTAGTTGAGAGATACACGCATACTTAATTAGCTATACTTGAGTTTGCCACTGTGCATAGGAAGAAGTACTTGACATATCACAGCCCTCTTATGCTGTTTCATCTATGCATTTTCTTTTCCAAGGTACACCTATGGAGAGCCGGTTGTCGGGGCTGCGAATGTCTATTTGAGCATTGCTTTGAAAGGAAAGGTTATTCCGATTGCTACTCACCAAGTATTGGTGAGTGATTTTATTTTAATTCATACATAAAAGGTTCTTTGGTGAAATGAAGTCATGAAAAAGTAGCTCAGTGATCATATTTACTCGACATCGTATAATTATCCATACTAATTTGGTGTTGAAAGTAAAATATGAGTGCTACTGTAAAAATCTACCACTTTGCAAGAAGCAAGATCAATGTTAGTCTCTAAGCAACTGCACAGCTACTTCGAGCTATTCCTCTTCTAACCCGACAAGGCCAACAACTGCCAACTGATAACAAGTTTAGGATAATGCTGGGTGAGGGAAGAGGTAGGGAGGCAGTTGCTCAGATATTGACATTAACCCTAAAAACTAATGGCTTGGACGGATGATGCCTGTCATGGTAAGTAAGCTTTTACACTACACTGTCAACTTTCCTCTCACTGTTCCTTTCTCTTGTTGATTTGTTGGATTAGCTTGGCGAAGGTACTGCCGCAGTGGAAGAAAGGGTAAAATTCATCAAAGAAAGGGCAGGAGAAATCTGGTTCCCAGAGGGTGGCAGGCTTCATGTCCAGGCTGACGTCATAGAACGGGCGACTGGTGAAAAGGAGACTGCGGTGGATAAATCGAGCAAGTTTACATCAAACCCCTACTTGGTCGAGATCATAGACACTCCAAAGTACTTTAAACCTGGAATGCCTTTTACTGTGAAGGTGATATACACAGGAAAAAATTGTAACATTTTATGTTCTTAAATTTACAACTTAGGTATACGCATAAAGTGAATCAGTTGGGGGTGTGTTTCTTCTTCTTGGTTCTCTATCGCTGATATTGGTGTCACAGAATGGAGTAAATGATTAACAGGGGTGTGCTGCGGCTAGATATTAAAGCGTTTATAAGGCCCCTTACCGTTATCTTTTGAGGTACCATTAACATAATTTGTTTGAAGAGTATCTCGTTCACAGCCGTCTCTTTCACCACTAGTAATCTCTCCTGGAAAAGCTATCGGAATCTTGCATTTGCAAGCCGCTTATAAGTACAGTAATTTGTCATGATTCAATTTCCACTACAATTTTGTTTTTTATCGCTTATATCATTTGGGTTAGGTATTATTCTGATGTGAAAAACTTCCTTTTGAAATATGTTCAAGGTGGTCGTGACGCTTAATGAAAAGCCTGCCGAATCCATTACCGTGACACTTTCTGCCACTGGTAAAAGCGTGAATGAAGAGAAACACTTGACTAAGCTAGATGACAAAACGAATGAGGACGGCGAAGCTGAGTTTAGAGTTGATGCCTGCACCAACTGTCAGACCATCAAGATAGAGGTTTGAAAAGTGGATTTCTTTCATTGGAGGTCTAATGAATTTAAAAATTTATTGAGATACTAAACTTGTTAACAAGTGTAACATTTGAGATAGAATAAATATATGAAAATCATATATTTTGAACTGCGGTATTTGATACGTATGATGGACGATCCTCGCAGTAGATAGCGCTATTTGAGCAATAGCGAAATTCAGACCTGAAAAAAATCAGGCCTGTACGGGACTCGAACCACTGACCTCTGCGATACTAGTGCAGCGCTCTAACCAATTGAGTTCAAAATATATGATTTTCATATATTTATTCTATCTCATTTATCACTTTCACGGGTTCATTACGAATCAACTTAACGGCCTGCTCTCAGTTGGCTTGTTAGCTCAATTGGTTAGAGCGCTGCACTAGTATCGCAGAGGTCAGTGGTTCGAGTCCCGTACAGGCCTGATTTTTTTCAGGTCTGAATTTCGCTATTGCTCAAATAGCGCTATCTACTGCGAGGATCGTCCATCATACGTATCAAATACCGCAGTTCAAAATATATGATTTTCATATATTTATTCTATCTCATTTATCACTTTCACGGGTTCATTACGAATCAACTTAACGGCCTGCTCTCAGTTGGCTTGTTAGCTCAATTGGTTAGAGCGCTGCACTAGTATCGCAGAGGTCAGTGGTTCGAGTCCCGTACAGGCCTGATTTTTTTCAGGTCTGAATTTCGCTATTGCTCAAATAGCGCTATCTACTGCGAGGATCGTCCATCATACGTATCAAATACCGCAGTTCAAAATATATGATTTTCATATATTTATTCTATCTCATTTATCACTTTCACGGGTTCATTACGAATCAACTTAACGGCCTGCTCTCAGTTGGCTTGTTAGCTCAATTGGTTAGAGCGCTGCACTAGTATCGCAGAGGTCAGTGGTTCGAGTCCCGTACAGGCCTGATTTTTTTCAGGTCTGAATTTCGCTATTGCTCAAATAGCGCTATCTACTGCGAGGATCGTCCATCATACGTATCAAATACCGCAGTTCAAAATATATGATTTTCATATATTTATTCTATCTCATTTATCACTTTCACGGGTTCATTACGAATCAACTTAACGGCCTGCTCTCAGTTGGCTTGTTAGCTCAATTGGTTAGAGCGCTGCACTAGTATCGCAGAGGTCAGTGGTTCGAGTCCCGTACAGGCCTGATTTTTTTCAGGTCTGAATTTCGCTATTGCTCAAATAGCGCTATCTACTGCGAGGATCGTCCATCATACGTATCAAATACCGCAGTTCAAAATATATGATTTTCATATATTTATTCTATCTCATTTATCACTTTCACGGGTTCATTACGAATCAACTTAACGGCCTGCTCTCAGTTGGCTTGTTAGCTCAATTGGTTAGAGCGCTGCACTAGTATCGCAGAGGTCAGTGGTTCGAGTCCCGTACAGGCCTGATTTTTTTCAGGTCTGAATTTCGCTATTGCTCAAATAGCGCTATCTACTGCGAGGATCGTCCATCATACGTATCAAATACCGCAGTTCAAAATATATGATTTTCATATATTTATTCTATCTCATTTATCACTTTCACGGGTTCATTACGAATCAACTTAACGGCCTGCTCTCAGTTGGCTTGTTAGCTCAATTGGTTAGAGCGCTGCACTAGTATCGCAGAGGTCAGTGGTTCGAGTCCCGTACAGGCCTGATTTTTTTCAGGTCTGAATTTCGCTATTGCTCAAATAGCGCTATCTACTGCGAGGATCGTCCATCATACGTATCAAATACCGCAGTTCAAAATATATGATTTTCATATATTTATTCTATCTCATTTATCACTTTCACGGGTTCATTACGAATCAACTTAACGGCCTGCTCTCAGTTGGCTTGTTAGCTCAATTGGTTAGAGCGCTGCACTAGTATCGCAGAGGTCAGTGGTTCGAGTCCCGTACAGGCCTGATTTTTTTCAGGTCTGAATTTCGCTATTGCTCAAATAGCGCTATCTACTGCGAGGATCGTCCATCATACGTATCAAATACCGCAGTTCAAAATATATGATTTTCATATATTTATTCTATCTCATTTATCACTTTCACGGGTTCATTACGAATCAACTTAACGGCCTGCTCTCAGTTGGCTTGTTAGCTCAATTGGTTAGAGCGCTGCACTAGTATCGCAGAGGTCAGTGGTTCGAGTCCCGTACAGGCCTGATTTTTTTCAGGTCTGAATTTCGCTATTGCTCAAATAGCGCTATCTACTGCGAGGATCGTCCATCATACGTATCAAATACCGCAGTTCAAAATATATGATTTTCATATATTTATTCTATCTCATTTATCACTTTCACGGGTTCATTACGAATCAACTTAACGGCCTGCTCTCAGTTGGCTTGTTAGCTCAATTGGTTAGAGCGCTGCACTAGTATCGCAGAGGTCAGTGGTTCGAGTCCCGTACAGGCCTGATTTTTTTCAGGTCTGAATTTCGCTATTGCTCAAATAGCGCTATCTACTGCGAGGATCGTCCATCATACGTATCAAATACCGCAGTTCAAAATATATGATTTTCATATATTTATTCTATCTCATTTATCACTTTCACGGGTTCATTACGAATCAACTTAACGGCCTGCTCTCAGTTGGCTTGTTAGCTCAATTGGTTAGAGCGCTGCACTAGTATCGCAGAGGTCAGTGGTTCGAGTCCCGTACAGGCCTGATTTTTTTCAGGTCTGAATTTCGCTATTGCTCAAATAGCGCTATCTACTGCGAGGATCGTCCATCATACGTATCAAATACCGCAGTTCAAAATATATGATTTTCATATATTTATTCTATCTCATTTATCACTTTCACGGGTTCATTACGAATCAACTTAACGGCCTGCTCTCAGTTGGCTTGTTAGCTCAATTGGTTAGAGCGCTGCACTAGTATCGCAGAGGTCAGTGGTTCGAGTCCCGTACAGGCCTGATTTTTTTCAGGTCTGAATTTCGCTATTGCTCAAATAGCGCTATCTACTGCGAGGATCGTCCATCATACGTATCAAATACCGCAGTTCAAAATATATGATTTTCATATATTTATTCTATCTCATTTATCACTTTCACGGGTTCATTACGAATCAACTTAACGGCCTGCTCTCAGTTGGCTTGTTAGCTCAATTGGTTAGAGCGCTGCACTAGTATCGCAGAGGTCAGTGGTTCGAGTCCCGTACAGGCCTGATTTTTTTCAGGTCTGAATTTCGCTATTGCTCAAATAGCGCTATCTACTGCGAGGATCGTCCATCATACGTATCAAATACCGCAGTTCAAAATATATGATTTTCATATATTTATTCTATCTCATTTATCACTTTCACGGGTTCATTACGAATCAACTTAACGGCCTGCTCTCAGTTGGCTTGTTAGCTCAATTGGTTAGAGCGCTGCACTAGTATCGCAGAGGTCAGTGGTTCGAGTCCCGTACAGGCCTGATTTTTTTCAGGTCTGAATTTCGCTATTGCTCAAATAGCGCTATCTACTGCGAGGATCGTCCATCATACGTATCAAATACCGCAGTTCAAAATATATGATTTTCATATATTTATTCTATCTCATTTATCACTTTCACGGGTTCATTACGAATCAACTTAACGGCCTGCTCTCAGTTGGCTTGTTAGCTCAATTGGTTAGAGCGCTGCACTAGTATCGCAGAGGTCAGTGGTTCGAGTCCCGTACAGGCCTGATTTTTTTCAGGTCTGAATTTCGCTATTGCTCAAATAGCGCTATCTACTGCGAGGATCGTCCATCATACGTATCAAATACCGCAGTTCAAAATATATGATTTTCATATATTTATTCTATCTCATTTATCACTTTCACGGGTTCATTACGAATCAACTTAACGGCCTGCTCTCAGTTGGCTTGTTAGCTCAATTGGTTAGAGCGCTGCACTAGTATCGCAGAGGTCAGTGGTTCGAGTCCCGTACAGGCCTGATTTTTTTCAGGTCTGAATTTCGCTATTGCTCAAATAGCGCTATCTACTGCGAGGATCGTCCATCATACGTATCAAATACCGCAGTTCAAAATATATGATTTTCATATATTTATTCTATCTCATTTATCACTTTCACGGGTTCATTACGAATCAACTTAACGGCCTGCTCTCAGTTGGCTTGTTAGCTCAATTGGTTAGAGCGCTGCACTAGTATCGCAGAGGTCAGTGGTTCGAGTCCCGTACAGGCCTGATTTTTTTCAGGTCTGAATTTCGCTATTGCTCAAATAGCGCTATCTACTGCGAGGATCGTCCATCATACGTATCAAATACCGCAGTTCAAAATATATGATTTTCATATATTTATTCTATCTCATTTATCACTTTCACGGGTTCATTACGAATCAACTTAACGGCCTGCTCTCAGTTGGCTTGTTAGCTCAATTGGTTAGAGCGCTGCACTAGTATCGCAGAGGTCAGTGGTTCGAGTCCCGTACAGGCCTGATTTTTTTCAGGTCTGAATTTCGCTATTGCTCAAATAGCGCTATCTACTGCGAGGATCGTCCATCATACGTATCAAATACCGCAGTTCAAAATATATGATTTTCATATATTTATTCTATCTCATTTATCACTTTCACGGGTTCATTACGAATCAACTTAACGGCCTGCTCTCAGTTGGCTTGTTAGCTCAATTGGTTAGAGCGCTGCACTAGTATCGCAGAGGTCAGTGGTTCGAGTCCCGTACAGGCCTGATTTTTTTCAGGTCTGAATTTCGCTATTGCTCAAATAGCGCTATCTACTGCGAGGATCGTCCATCATACGTATCAAATACCGCAGTTCAAAATATATGATTTTCATATATTTATTCTATCTCATTTATCACTTTCACGGGTTCATTACGAATCAACTTAACGGCCTGCTCTCAGTTGGCTTGTTAGCTCAATTGGTTAGAGCGCTGCACTAGTATCGCAGAGGTCAGTGGTTCGAGTCCCGTACAGGCCTGATTTTTTTCAGGTCTGAATTTCGCTATTGCTCAAATAGCGCTATCTACTGCGAGGATCGTCCATCATACGTATCAAATACCGCAGTTCAAAATATATGATTTTCATATATTTATTCTATCTCATTTATCACTTTCACGGGTTCATTACGAATCAACTTAACGGCCTGCTCTCAGTTGGCTTGTTAGCTCAATTGGTTAGAGCGCTGCACTAGTATCGCAGAGGTCAGTGGTTCGAGTCCCGTACAGGCCTGATTTTTTTCAGGTCTGAATTTCGCTATTGCTCAAATAGCGCTATCTACTGCGAGGATCGTCCATCATACGTATCAAATACCGCAGTTCAAAATATATGATTTTCATATATTTATTCTATCTCATTTATCACTTTCACGGGTTCATTACGAATCAACTTAACGGCCTGCTCTCAGTTGGCTTGTTAGCTCAATTGGTTAGAGCGCTGCACTAGTATCGCAGAGGTCAGTGGTTCGAGTCCCGTACAGGCCTGATTTTTTTCAGGTCTGAATTTCGCTATTGCTCAAATAGCGCTATCTACTGCGAGGATCGTCCATCATACGTATCAAATACCGCAGTTCAAAATATATGATTTTCATATATTTATTCTATCTCATTTATCACTTTCACGGGTTCATTACGAATCAACTTAACGGCCTGCTCTCAGTTGGCTTGTTAGCTCAATTGGTTAGAGCGCTGCACTAGTATCGCAGAGGTCAGTGGTTCGAGTCCCGTACAGGCCTGATTTTTTTCAGGTCTGAATTTCGCTATTGCTCAAATAGCGCTATCTACTGCGAGGATCGTCCATCATACGTATCAAATACCGCAGTTCAAAATATATGATTTTCATATATTTATTCTATCTCATTTATCACTTTCACGGGTTCATTACGAATCAACTTAACGGCCTGCTCTCAGTTGGCTTGTTAGCTCAATTGGTTAGAGCGCTGCACTAGTATCGCAGAGGTCAGTGGTTCGAGTCCCGTACAGGCCTGATTTTTTTCAGGTCTGAATTTCGCTATTGCTCAAATAGCGCTATCTACTGCGAGGATCGTCCATCATACGTATCAAATACCGCAGTTCAAAATATATGATTTTCATATATTTATTCTATCTCATTTATCACTTTCACGGGTTCATTACGAATCAACTTAACGGCCTGCTCTCAGTTGGCTTGTTAGCTCAATTGGTTAGAGCGCTGCACTAGTATCGCAGAGGTCAGTGGTTCGAGTCCCGTACAGGCCTGATTTTTTTCAGGTCTGAATTTCGCTATTGCTCAAATAGCGCTATCTACTGCGAGGATCGTCCATCATACGTAAGTGTAACATTTATTGCATACAGCTTTTGACTGGGTAGTAATGTGGATAATACGTATTTATAAAGCCTTGTTTTCTGATTTACCGTAATAAAATCAGTGCGAATTGTTTCAAGTCCAAACTCTTGCTAAGTATAGTTGTCTCTATGTAGGTTAAAACCATCAAAGAAAATACGCAATCTGCTTTAGCTAATTTCGTGATGCAGCCATTCGACGCAGAAAATGGACCACTGATTGTACTTCGTCAATGGACGTCAGGAAAGCTGAAGGTAGCTATTAATCGTAACGAGAGAACTTCGACCCTTTTACTACCTGTAATGACCATAATTCACTATCATTATTACATCTTCAAGAAAAATGTGTTCAGAAGAAGTAAAAACACTGATCGTGGAGCTTAAGTAATTTGGCTCCAATGCATATAGAGCTAGTTACATAGAGCTACGAGCCAGTTGTGAATATAATGTCCATGAGACAAAGCTTCGTTTAAAGTCAACAAGCTTAGTTTTCATTCTCTACCCGTGATATCTGCCTCCCCTTTGAAAATGGAAGGACAATAAGATCGAAAGCTCTTTCGTACAAATACCAACTTAAACATTTTGAAAGCCAGTCGCGCAGACGCCATATTTGTAGTGTGATCTATTTTGATCATTAGTTGTGCTCGCAAAACATCAGTATTGGCGTTCGGTAGCCGACGGGATATCGCTTTACCCTTGAGAGGATTATGATCTGAATCCCGAGCATAGACGTTTCTGCGCCTAGTGTATGGCACGACTTAAAAGTACTTGTTGCCAGCTTTCAACCAAGCTTAAACCTTACCGTTTCCGAGTGGAATCAAGAAATTCGCGTTCATCGTCCAGCAGGCAACTCTTGTGGAGATAGATCGTGGCGCTGGAAACAACTTTAAATAGCTCAGTGTACACTGGTATTCCAGTGTTCCTTTGTATCTTCATATTGGGTCGATTAATCTGAGTGACAGATATAGTTATTGACTGAGTAATGGAATTATTGTTCGACTGATTATATAACGAAATATCTATCCTACAATCGCGCAGGTCGGTGGCAAGTCCAAAATTGAAACTTACCGGAAAGGTGATGACAAGGCAGCTGTCTTTTCGTTTGTGGTAAGTGACTTCAATATGATTCTTTGCTTTCTTCACTCCTTTTGCAATGGTTTTGCTATATCTTTGGCTAATTTAGTTTAGGTTACTTGCGTCAAAAACAAAACGGACATGAAGTTCCCAGACACCCTCATTTCTGAGACATTTCTGAGGATATGAAAAGGGGTGGGTCGTTAACTATAACGTTTGCTTGTTAACGTGTAAATGGTTTACTTTACTAGGTGGTTTCAAGGGGAAGGATTCTCTCTCATCATACTACCGAAGTGCTCGAGGACAGCTTTAAAAGCGACATAAAGAGCTTGTCCCTTCATGTCACTCCTGAAATGTCACCATCCGCCCGTTTGATTGTTTACTACATTGACAGCAGTGGACGAGTCGTGGCTGACAGCATTTTGCTCAAAGTAGAGGAAAAACTCCCAACCACGGTATGCTATGAAAATGAAATAGGCTTGAAAACTACTTGCGAGATACTAAGACTGAACTGGCTAACAAATTAATTACCAAACTGGTAGTCAGCACAGCTTAGGAGAAACGTATACCGAAGAGAATTTTTATGGGAAGTTAACAAAATAAGAGGGGAAACGGTTCACAGTTCCGAAAAAAATTAATCGTGCTGCTAATGACAGACCACTTCACAAATCGCAATCACTGGTGTACTATTTCAAGTAGCTTCAAGCTAAGTCCCAAACATGATTTAATCAACAAGATCTAAAGGATTTCTTAAAGTTTTGGCGCAAATTCCTTTGTAGTTACTTACGTGTAGCTCGACTACCAGTTTAAAACTCTTTGTGGTTTGGGGCCATGTTTACGGCAAGCGACCGAGTTGAATTTTACTTGTATGCCTTTTGCTCGGATGACATATAAGTTACTTCAACACTGTACTCTTCTCTTTTTCGTAGGTTGAGTTTGATTATGAAATCAAAGACGGAAGTGGACCTCAAAACAAAGTAGAGACACAACCTGCGAAAAATTATGTGATTAAACTCAGGGCTCCTAAAGGAACACGTCTGGGACTCTTGGGGGTGGACAAGAGTGTTTACCTGTTGAGAAATGAGAACAGACTTTCCAAAGAGCGGGTAACTTAATCAAATCATGCTTTTGTATTGACCTTTTTCGTGATGGAGGGCATGATTATCCCTTTATTTAAATACAAATGAGCCCTCTTGGCTCCGCTTTTGATGGCCTATTCCAGTCACCTTGTCAAGGGCGTAGCCCAAAGGGAACCCCTCTTTGTCAGCCTTTTTTTTTTTTGACATAAAGTAATACACGGTGTAGAGATCGACATGACAATCTGGTGTTTACCCTCTGTTTGAGACAGTGTGCCCTCTTGTCTGACATAGTGTGATCCCCCGTTCCGTTAGTCACAAGGAACACGATAGTAAATGCTGCGATAGTAACGGCAAAGCAAAATTAGCCCCCATCCTTTCTTCACGCCCTATATTGCAAGTCCATTGAGCAACGACAATTGAAGAATTAACCCTTTATCTCCCGGGAGTGATTAACACGTAACTTACCTATAATATCTGCAAATCGTATAGCAAACATTGTCATAAGTTGGAGAATTCCCCAACTTATCAGGTGGAAGCTGTTATCTTAATCTAACACCGAAACTCTCGTGGCTAACTTACAAGGAAATATGTAACAGCTGAAGGAGAGAATTAACAGTCAGATCTTGGGAAAGAAAGGGTTAAATGACGATTGGTTGCCAGCACTAACGAATTAGTTTAACACTTGTAATTTGTATTTTTGTCACTGACCATGAGGTGGTAACATAAGCGATTGAGTTTGACAACTGAAATTATGTTTATTAGTAACCTTCGATTTGTACCTTACACTAGCGATTGATCCAGTTTTAGCAACGACGATTTTTATAAAATTTAGACTAATTTCGGGCTCTCCATACTAACGTACGGCTTTCGCAACTGCAGTAACTTAGTGTGATACACTGCACTGTCAACCCTTCGATCCTTTTACAACGGTATACCACCTACTTTATCAATGAAAATTATTGCGATCTCACACCCATGCTTTTCAACTCGAAAAAGAAAAATAGACCTCGCAAAAATTCTTCCCCGAACCTTTTTTTTACGCTAACACAGTTGTAGCTCAAAACAGCGAGGTTTATAAAAACAGTATAATATTTAACACTTTTTAGCCCCGTAATATTCGAAATTTTTCTTAATGGACTGGTTAATTTCTAGTTACCGTTAAAGAATAAATCAATTCTTGGGTTCACTAGCATAATGTCTGAAAATTTTGCCTCTCCTCTCAGGTTCTCAAAACTGCTAAGGAACTTGATCTTGGCTGTGGTGTCGGCGGAGGAAAAAATAACAGAGACATTTTTAAGGTTGGTGCCCATATAAATGACATGAAAAACGAGTAATTTAAAAGTCTTAGGTGACGCAGAGATCAACATGGATAATAAGATAATGAAAATGAAATGATAATGAATGATAAAGATAATGAAATGTCGGCTACAGGGCATGGCTTGTGTGCAGCCGACGGCTTCCTCCATGTCGGGAGAAGCGGTTGTACGTACATTTTGGCTAAAGAAAGGAAGAATCTCTCATTTGTTAAGTACAAGTGTCAAAGCCTAAAGTTGTTTTGCTACTAGATTGAAATTTACTTAAGATGAAGACATGTACTCCCCTGTTATAGGAGACTAAGAGCATGTGCCTAACCCTTTTTATTTCCCAAGATCTGTTTATGAATTCTCCCCTCTAGCTGCTACATGTTTCCTTGTACATTAGTTACAAGAATTTGGTGTTAGATAAAGATGATAACTTCTACCAGATGAGTTTGAGTATTCTCATTACCTGTTTGCTGGATAATGTCAATCAATCAATCAGTCAATCATCAATCAATCAATTGAATGATGGATTGATCGATGATAGTATAAGAAACCAAATCAATTAAAGTGGCAATCGATGACTAAGCACTTGAAGTTTGTTTGAGTTATGAATGTCGTCTTACCTGTTTGCTGGATAATGTATGGGTATTTTAGGGAGAAGTTACATGTTAATCACTTCTGGGAGCTAAAGGGTTAGCCTTATAAGAATATATTATGCCGGTTTATGAATTTAAAATGGGAAGTATATTCATTTGATTCAGTTATTTACGCATTCATCTATTTCTCTATTTTATTTCTGCCAGAGGGCTGGTGTTGTCATCATGACGGATAACTTTGTTAGTGATGGAAGAAATGGTGAGTTGATGCAAAGCCATAAAAATACAGCATAATCCTGTTTACTCGAAACTATTGTTAATTCGAAACAAGAGGTATTCCATTAAGTTAACGCAATGAAAATCTTTTCACTCTGAAAGCTCGAATCATATAACAAAAACCATTCTTTTTTTGTAAAGGACGTTCGAAAGTCGAAATTGGATAAATATATCTTATTAACCAAGCGCGAGGGCCGTACTGGGAGAATATCGGCCCGAGGTCTTGACAGTACGGACCGAGCGCAGCGAGGTCCGTACAAAAAAGACCGAGGGCCGATGTTCTTCCAGTACAGTCCCGAGCAAGCTTGGTTAATAAGAGATTTATCATACGACTGAAGTTCAAAGGGACACCAGTGTGGTATCATTCGAGACCATTCGGGACAGTGCCCGGTCCAATACTTAGAGAATATTGGACCGGCAATAGAGCATTTTGATTGGTTGATTTTAGTTATTAGCCCTCGACTGCCCGAGTCGTGTAATAATAAGTCTTTTTACTTTCTGCGCCGAAAACATACTCGACTCCGTCTGTTCGATAACAATATCAAGTTTTAGTGTTTGTTCAATGAGGGTGAGATAATCATAACACGAGAGGAAATAGGAAATTTAAAATCATGGTAAGATCTTTTTAATTACCGTAGCACGGAAAATATGCCCGACGCTAGTGTATTTTAAGATCGTCAAGTTTCAAAGGTTGTGTTCAAACGTTTTAGAAAAACGAGAGTCGTAATTTAAGATGATATCCTCCTCTTGGAATAAAAAAAACTAGTTGAATACAGTGGTGAAGCTGTGATGTCTGTTTTCTTTCCTTAGGCCATGACTGCGATGAAGATGGTTCTCGTAGAAAACGGAGATCAGTGGCAGACCCAGGTAGTGCTGAAATTAGATACGGATTTTAGTTGCCACAGTTGATACAGTCTCCGTTATTGTTGAAAGTAAAGACGTTTAGTTTGCGGCTTTGCTTAGATTACATGGATTATGGGAAACTACATTAGAAGCCGATGATGATCAAAAGGCTTGGTTCGTAGCATGGCTTAGAATGCATGATTCTTGGCAGGGAAACTTTATCAAAGACCAATGGGGGATCTGAATGAATCAGTTTTCTGAATAGGGCAAACTCTTTATAATCGCCAGTTTCGGTTTCTTTAGTAGTGTCGCTTAAGACTTAGTTTTCTTCTGTATATGAAGACGACATTCATAACTCAAGCAAACTTCAAGTGCTTTGTCATCGATTGCCACTTTAATCGATTTTGTTTCTTATACTACAAAGTTGTTGATTATTTTAAAGAACGGAAAAGAACTCGTTTTCTAAGAATTTCACCCATATAGTAGCGTTCGGGAAAGATTTCGATTAAATTTTACTTGTTTTTTAACTGCAAGTTCGTTTTTTTTCTTCAAATGTACACTTTTACTATTCGTCCAATAGTTTTAAAAATATGCTGTGAATGGGGAAGAGAAGCGGGTGGAAACGTAACCTGCGCCAAGCTTTCGTTGGACGCCAACAAAAATTTGCCTGATGACTGCAGAGAGGCCTTCTGGAACTGTTGTGTAGAAAAATATGGTAGAAATGGTGAGTAAAAACAACTTTGCCTACCAAAATACAACCCAAATGCTCAGTAAACTCTAGGTTTAAGGTGATTCCTCAGAAAAAAAAGTTATCGAACAAGCTTTTTTAAAATTTCCTTAAATGTTTCCTACCAATGTCTGTTTAAATAAAATTCATTACAAAAGATAGGTCACCGTGCTTGTTTAAGAGATACAATGGGCCAATGTTACCCCATTTATACTTCCACTGGCACTGATCACGCGCGTCATTTCAGCGGTTCACGGTACGCTTTGCGGTAGCTGGAAGAAAGTGTTTTTGAAGTAACACTTGACAAAAACTTGATAGGTTGATAGTCTCGAACAATTTGATCTATAATTTTTGGGATAATCACACAATTTTAGACGGCATCGACTCAAAACGTTCCTAGAGTGGTTGTTTTCGAGGGCATAATTTGCAGTATCGGGTTACAGGCTTCGTGCGCACGTTTAGCTATATCTTTAATTCACTTCGATGAAATTTTTTTTATTTCTTCAATTGAAAGGGGATAAATTGTACACCAAAATTAGAAAAAGTTTAAGCCTAGAAAGCTTAAAATATTAAAAACGATAAAAAGATGAATAAATGCAATTAGTAAGATAATGTGCACCTATAAAAATACTTGTCGATGTGACCACTACAATACTTCAATGAATGAAGGCTAAAAGTTCCTAAAGAAACTGTGGTGCTGCGTCGGTGGGGGTAACAAGGTAATTTTGTTATATCAACTCAGTTGAAATTACAAATTGGCCACCGAAACGAATAAAAAAGCTGACGTTTCGAGCGTTAGCCCTTCGTCAGAGCGAATGGAGGAATTGTGGGTTGTATGTGGGTTTAAATATAGAAGCGGAGATACGCCATTGGTGGGAACATAGCAACGGGAAAAACACGAATAAATTAGTGGAATGAAAAGCGTTCGTTGATACCTGTGGGATTAAGGGTGCCGATTTGAAAGATTAACTTTCAAATCTTTCAAATCGGCACTCTTTTTTATTCGTTACGGTGGCCAATTTACAATTTCAACAAACTTCAATGAATGCTTTGCCTAAACGCAGTATGAAAGTAGAACGGGATTAACAAAGATGGTACCGCGCGTCAGAGTTCCACCAAAGCGTGTTACTTTGAAGAAAAGGAGATAAATTTTTAGACCTACAATCTTATTATTTTTAATCGTCAACAGCGTTTGTTTTTTTTATTTGTCATCATATCATAACACACAATATGACTGGGAGGGTTCAGAAAGCTCCTAATGATACCTGGAAAAAATTCCAAAACAAAA
Source organism: Stylophora pistillata (assembly GCF_964205215.1). Lineage (NCBI taxonomy): Eukaryota > Metazoa > Cnidaria > Anthozoa > Scleractinia > Pocilloporidae > Stylophora > Stylophora pistillata. The sequence goes on from NC_142522.1 coordinate 21,308,672, forward strand.
TTAAAAGTCTCCTCTTGTCTAAAATTTGAGATAATTTTACCGGGTGGTCTGGAAGTTGCTTTGCCAACGGATATTGACCATAAAGAGATGCCCTTAAGGGTCTTTAAGCTATGAAACGGCGTGTTTTGATAAAGAGAATGAAAGCAACTTGTGTTGGAAAAAACGTTTAGATTCCGCCTTGCTTGGAAGAAGTGGTACGGAGAATATAGAGAATGCCGAGCGGGACCTCGCAGATGCAGAAAAACGAACCGATTTTCCAGAAACTTGGATTTGGGAAGAGCTTCCTGTTGGGTAACGTAAATTTGTTGATTGTCACTAACGATTCTTGAGAGTATCGATGGCTATAAATAAGCAAACACTCATATTCATGAAAAAAGAGAAAGAACCCAGCCTCAAAAACTTTTCATTTACCACAGTTTTTTTTGTGCATGTAACGTAATAAAAGAGATCTACTCAGTTCATAGGTGGTTAATTCTTCGTCAAGGCCACTCCTATCTGTGTAAAATTCACTTGGCATTCTTCAGAGTTGAGTATACAGCTCACTTTTCACCGGCTACTGACAGAGGAATTTGCTACAGATAGATCCCCTATGACAAGCCTACTGCTAAAACTAGAGGGCCAGGATTTCATCATTTCTCAGTCGCTTCATGATGTATGAGAAATGTGACTCAGAGCTTAAATTTTTACACGGAGCGCTCTCTGAAGCGTCTGCACGCGGCTACCAATGCTCGGTACCAACCAAATGCTACAACTTCTATTTTAGGTTTTTAAGGAGAACCTCAAGAACCGACCATAGAGAGAGTTTAACAAATATAACGTGCAATTGTTACTCCTATAATAGCTTGACAAAAAATGTCCTACTTTCATACAGGGAGGATGGGACTGCAAAAATGGAAGCCACGATACCTGACACTATAACTACTTGGGTTATACAGGCCGTGGCCATCAGTAACACAACAGGATTGGGCCTAGCCTTACCACTACAGATCGTTTCCAAGAAAGATTTTTTTGTTTCGCTCAAGATGCCTTACTCAGTGAAAAGAGGAGAGCAGATTTCGATCCTGGCGACAGTTTTCAACTATATGATAAAGAATGACAATCAATACCGGGTAGGCTTAACCTAAGAGGTCATCATTTTTATTCCGTTCTGTACAAATGACAATTACTCGGTTGTACACAAGATCTAACCGAGACCACGGTTCTGCGCAATCAGTGGGCCTTCGGTTTTCCCCATAAGTAGATCGATTTAATTAAATAAATGTCTTTCCCTCCGTCAGCTTTCGGCCCTCTTGACACTGTTCACAAAAATACATTCTCAGATAAAAGGTTCGGTTATTTTGAAGTTATTTTGAAACGCAGTTTTACTGAGCGACGGCTAAAGCGTCACAAACGTTTTAAAATACGAAGTCGCTGGGTCAGTGGCCTCGACATCTCACCTTTCATAGTTCATTTTTCGAATTCGTTAGCTCACAGCCACTTTGATTTATTATTGGTTTTTACCCCAATACACTTGTCTTAGAACTGATCAGATAAAGAGAAGGTAGCGTGTGTTATGTTTGACGCTTCGAGGTACTACTTTTTTTTCGTATTCATTACTGAATGAAAAACAGAACATTTGGTCGCCCTAAAGGGAAACGTCGACTTTCGGCGGCAGTATTTACCTAGATGGGCTTGAAGTTTTTCTTACCCTAAATGCTGTATTATGGTAACATCAAGCAGTATGAAGCCTCAAAGCGCTTAATTCAGGCGTCGACCATAGGTTGTAGAAGTAAATTTCGTAAGTAATTGAGTCCGCTTTTTGTGCATAGGTGGCTGGAATTTTGGAAAATGTACCTAATACGTTGGCCGGCTGTGCTAGAATTTCGCCAAAACCACAACGTATTTTCATATTTCCATACTCTACTATCCTATTTTAGTTAGTCTGAATGAAAATACAGCTTTGTACTGTAATTAACTGAAGATGACAGAAGTTTCTGTCGAAACGTGTATTACAGACTTAAAAAGTCTAGTCGCTTTCTTTAAATTAAAATATCATGGGGAAGAAGTTGGAATTTTGCACTGAACCGAGATTAAAAGTTGTATATTTACGGTCGTGGTGGAAAAATCAAAGTAATAGGTGTCAAACTGAAAAATTATCTCCAAAGTAAAAGCATCGATCTAACTATACGAAGCAAAAAATTCCTTTAACGACAGTTTTGTGAACAAACTATGTGTAAAGTTTGAAACAAATCGAATTTTTGAACCGACGGCACCGGACCGCTTTTACAGAGACTGCGTCTTAATTACATTCTGGTTCATTGTATCTCCAAAAGGCAAAGGTATACCTCAGAGGTAACAAAGACTTCTGTTCTACTGCTGCCGATGACAGCCTTGTTTTGATAGGGATACTTTACCTTCAACCAAACGATGCCAAATCTGTTGCAGTCCCAATTATTCCCAAAACAGCAAGGGAAATAGAAATCGAAGTCTCATCCATTCTTGAAGTAAAAAAAGAGGGTGAAGTCTTTTGGGATACAAGGGGAGTGGACGTCGTACAACGAAAGCTTCTTGTTGTGGTAAGTGGGTCTATATCTGCAATATATTACTAAGAAATATTTGTTTACTTCAGATGGATGCTGGACAGTCGTTAAAAGTTGACAAATTTTAATCAAGCTAATGCTTATCATTTTGCTAAATTGGTTGCCGTAAATTGGCCAAAACTTTAACCCCCAGCCGTAAAAGCCCTCACCCATTGAGACCCTGTGTCATACGTGCGCATAAAGTTCAAGTGGTGAATGAATCCTGAAATCGCTATCGTAAATAAAGCACTTTTGATGTTAACAAGCAGAATAATGTTTTAAAAGGTGCGTTCAAAAAATGTTCAATCAGTAAATATTCTTCCGTGGAAAAGTAAGGACAATACAGAAAGATTTAACAATGTTCATACCGGCGGGCGAGATTTGATATTTATAGCCTTGTACGTATAATGCACGATCCTCGCAGGAGAGAGCGCTATTTATGCAATAGCGAAAATCAGACCCGAAAAAAATCAGGCCTGTACGGGATTCGAACCACTGACCTCTGCGATACTAGTGCACCGCTCTACCAATTGAGCTAACAAGCCAACTGGGAGTAGGCCGTTAAGTTGATTCGTAATAAACCCGTGATGATAAATCAGATACGATGAATATATGAAGTTCATATATTTTTTGAACTGCGGTTATAGATACGTATAATGCACGATCCTCGCAGTAAAGAGCGCTATTTATGCAATAGCGAAAATCAGACCTGAAAAAGGTCAGGCCTGTATAGGATTCGAACCACTGACCTCTGCGATACCAGTGCAGCGCTCTACCAATTGAGCTAACAAGCCAACTGGGAGCAGGCCGTTAAGTTGATTCGTAATAAACCCGTGATGATAAATCAGATACGATGAATATATGAAGTTCATATATTTAATGAACTGCGGAATCAACTTAACGGCCAGCTCCCAGTTGGCTTGTTAGCTCAATTGGTAGAGCGCTGCACTAGTATCGCAGAGGTCAGTGGTTCGAATCCCGTACAGGCCTGATTTTTGTCATGTCTGATTTTCGCTATTGCATAAATAGCGCTCTCTACTGCGAGGATCGTGCATTATACGTATCTATAACCGCAGTTCAAAAAATATATGAACTTCATATATTCATCGTATCTTATAGCCTTGTCTTAAAGACGGAAATTGCTCTTGCAGAACTACACAAGACACTGAAGCATGTTGAAGTAAAGTGCTGCTTCGGTCCTAACTTATTTCAGCATACTTTCAGTGTTATCCTTTTTTTCTTTTGAAACATATCACCAGCGCTATATTTCTGTCTTTTTCCTTATTTCATAACTTGTAGCCAGAAGGAAAGGAAAATCGTACCTCGCGATCTTTTACACTGGATCCTAAAGGTAATTCCATTTGCACTCCCCTTCTCCGTTACCCTCATGCCTTTGAAATTGGTGTAAAAAATTAAAGTTCAGAAGAGAAATAAAATTGATAGAGGGAGCCTGAAAAGATTAATCGTGAAATAGAAAGGTCTGATTACAATTGTACGCTCCTTTGCTCAGCGTAGTTTAAATGAAATATTGAATTTTGACTATTCATTTGTTATACTTTGGTCGGTCGGTCAGGTGGGCGAAGGGAAACGAAACATTTTGTGGGAATGGCCCGCCGTAATGATTATTGATACGGATGTTCGTTGCTTTCACTCGCAGGAATTCTCAACGATGACACTAATAATGGAGAACACAGTTCAACCATATCACCAAGGAACATTACAAGTATGCTTTATCTCAAATGTTTTGGAGGAGACTATTTTGTTGGCGCGAAATTGAAGGGCATGACTACAGAGCGTGTCCGGTTCTGTTTGAAATGCTCGTAGCCTTGTTAGTGTTGAACTATAAATCATCAGTCTCGAAACAAATGTGCGTTGCCAGCAACTACTCGGCTAACAAGTTCCATGAGATCCACGGGAACAATTCTTTTACTAATGCTTTTGTAGGTTTTCTAGGAAATGATTCAATTTTAGGAAATCTCTGGGCCAATTCATGGGGTACTTTTTGAATCTACTTTGTTGGAAGAGTTTCTAACACTCCTTGTAAAGATAATACTTCTTTATTCCTTTTCTTAGGAATTCAAAACAACTTGTTAGCTTGGGGTATAACACAACAACTTTAAGAAACTGCCGGTTTTCAACTTATAAAGGCGACAATTAGCAAGCTCTCAGTATTTGACCAACGTCAAATTGATCTAAAAAAAATAATAATCTGAAAAGAATCGAAAGTATAAGAAGTAGGAATTTCCAGGAATACAAATACGATACTAACTTTACCTAGATCAAATTACTCTCTCATTTATCAAGCATATTATCCTAATTAAAATATATCTTACCGCAAGATATTTGAATTACCTTATGCCAAGTTGTAATCACCGTAGAACTAGGCATCTGCTTCCATGTCAAACTACCGTAGGATTATAAGCCATAATCACTAACGGCTTAGTACAAACTTATGTACAGTCCAATGGACTAATTTCTCACAGAAAGTAAAGGTAACAATTAATCTACTTACAAAGTAAGATCGCCATCTAGATAGGAATCTATCAACTGCCTACAATATTTTTTTAACTGAGTGGCTAATACTAATATGTTATTTCCATTCATGTTCCCAACGCCAAAGGTAATGAAGTTCTTTTAATACTACTAAACAAGATCTGTTATCACCAAATGTAATGAAGCTCTTGTAATGCTTCTAAATAAGATATGTTTTGATTTAATTGTTTAACAATATCAGTGAGGTTGTCAAAAGGAGTCTTCGTTTTTATCGTGTGCTAATATGTATACTTCTAAAACCTGATATGAGTAAATGTTACTTATTGTAGTTGACTTCGAAATTCCCCCAAAGGCAATAACTGGTTCAACTGGAGCTGTCGTGTACTTGACCGGTAAGAAAAATTTTACATTTAGAATTTAGTGAATAATTGGAGAAATGATATTATGGAGTTTTCAAAGTATTTCCTGTCATAAGATGTTTAACCTTTAAATGTCAGACAACCTAGATGAAAAAGCTATCGTTTATTTATATTTATTGAGACTTAAAGGGGTAATAGTGTCGATCAAAGTGGACCCACAACATTTTTAAATCAAATATCATAAGTTGAACAGCATAAAAAAATTTGACATATTAGACGAGGAATATGCTCTGCTGACTCAAGGATTGCCCGGAGCACGAGTTTGACAGTGATTGGGTTCCGTCCTAAATTGATTATACTACACTGAATCTGAGATTTCTTCATTGGCGATCAAACGTCAAACTACTCTTGATGAATTCCAGGTAAACTTTTATCTCTTGAGTTAGTTTGCGCAGTGCCTGCGCAGTGCCTGCGCTGTTTACTGAACTGTGATTGACCACTGTCTAGGCCATCTAAAATAGATAAGGGAACTGGGGCAAAGTCGTTGGCCGGAAAACCGTGAACTTTCAGTATATCATCTTGCCCGAAAAAGAAAGAACAAAATACTGTCGCTATGATCAAGTGGAAAGCCACAGAAAAATGACTATAAGAGACTCACTCGATAAGAAATCGAGTGGAAATGAATCACGATTGTTCTAATATTCCATTCCCATTAGGAAACCTTCTTGGTCCAGCCATTAACACTACTATCGAAGGTGGTCTAGAAAAATTCTTCCGCCAACCGACAGGATGTGGGGAGCAAACGATGCTTTATCTTGCTCCAAACGTGTACGTGCTGGAATATCTAACGAACACAAAACAGATCAGCGACCCAAATGCGGAAAGTGCCTACCGCTTCATCCAGTCGGGTATATTCAGTTTTCGTTCTTACACATTTGGTTTTTTTTTCTTAATTCTATTCTCCTCTAAAGGTCCTTTGAGCGAGCAAGCTTTATTAAAGTTCTTTCCTCTAACATTGTATAAGATTAAGCCGTTTAAATTTTGGATACCAGGTACAGAATTCGCCGTGCATGAAAGCAAAATACTCACCTAGGTGACTGCGGTATAAGGTCATTTGAAGCCATACATGTACTTGACTTTCTTTGATGATTTGGACGATTTTAGTGTGCGTTGATGTACCACGCCATCAGCGAAGCGATCTTGTACCTCGTAATCGTAGGTTTAAAAAAAGGGCGAGCTGTTTGATAAGGATAGTTCAAAATGATTTTACATTGCCTTTGATTCCATTTCAAAGAATGGTTGTAAGCTGTAGTACGTTAGTGGCGCTGGTCTCCCTTTGAAGACTGATTCTGTAATGTAATGTAACTTTACATAAGGCAAGGGCACTTGAGAAAATCTATCAGTAGCTCATCTCTCGTGTTTTAGTTAACCTTTACTAAACTGAACGAATCTACAGGTATTTCTAAATACACAGAAAAAGCTTATTGTATTTTAACAAAACAACCATGAAATTTGCGGTACATTTTCAGGTTATCGACGTGAATTAAACTACCGTCGCAACGACAGGTCATTTAGTGCATTTGGAAATGAACGGCCAGGAAGCACATGGTTTGTAAACTTTCTCATTTCCATATTGACCTGTCCTTTCATCAGTCTAGTTTAATAACATCGAAAATCTTTCCTGTAACGTTCGTAGAAACCTCCCGTTTCTCGGTACGTCCTAACTTGTGTATTTTTAAGCATGCGACACCTATCGGTTCCTCGATTTCAGAACGTTCTTGTTGTTACAACCGTTTTTATTTTAGGTCAGGAAAAGTATTCTCGACTGGGAAGAAAAAGGGAGGTAAAGTGTTAAACGAAAAGTTAGAGATCACAGGGCTCAGGCGGAACAAAATATATTACAGAGGTGGTAAAATTGATATGAGCTCGGATTGGCGTACTCTCTTTGGAAGTGTTTGTACCACACAAGTCCGTCCATTTCCAAACGGCTGGCTGCGAGATTACCCAGTAGATAGCGTTTAAACTTACCTGTGAATGGCTCTAACTCGCTATTGTAGTCAATTCGGTGTTAAGACATGATCTAAACTCTTACGTGCGAAACACTGGTTAGACGACGACTTTCGAAAACGCTGTTAAAACTTCGTTTGAATAATGAGCCATATATCTCAAAAACTTAAGTTACTTTTTTCTACATATGCGACCTAGGTTGACTGCTTTTGTGATGAGGGTCTTCTGCAAGGCCAAAAAGTTTTTAGGTGATGAAATGGATGAAAGAATGCTCTGCCAATCTGTGGGCTGGCTGGTTGAAAACCAACGCAGCGATGGAGCTTTCCCCGAAGTTCACCATGTCATTCATAGAGAGATGGTGGTAAGATGTTCAAAGTCTAGGAAGTAATACATGTTGATATAGTCTCAACCCAAAATTGAACAAAGGGCAAATTACGTTTTTGCTGCGATAAAATGAGGTGAAAGTAGTTTATCATGTTGGGAGAGAAGAGGTGATCCGCAAATCCACATTTAGTTTCGTTGGTTAAGGAAGTGTTTGAGAATGTTGAAAGGGTCATTTTGAACGGAGCGTTTTGCTATTATGAAATTAAGCTCGATAATCCCGAGCTCTATGATTTTTATTCCTCTCGAATCGAAACGGCAGCTTTTTTCGATTATACATTTGGTGGCATTGCCCAAAATTAACGAAAAAGCAGGGATGAAAAAAATACTAACACAGTTCTTTGATATTTCATTTTGATGCAACGCCAAGAATAATTTTTTTTCTCTTGAGTGTTGATACATAATGGCGAACTTCTCATCTATTTACTTAATTAATGGTTTATGTTTCAGATACTCATTGATACTCATGCCTATTTATATCTCAGGGGGGTGTATACAATTCAGAGGGAGACGTTGCCATGACAGCCTTTGTGCTATCTGCTCTGGCGGAATGCAAATGCGAAGTGGTATGTATAAGATCTAACAGTGATGCAATGCATTGCAATGCCTTACATTATGGTCAGAACAAATGCTATGCAATGTAATGAAATACAAACAATTGCGATCCAATAGTACCAGGGGGACACCCCTCGTAGTTGCAATTTTCTTTTTGATTTTGTCTTGACGAGAAGTACTGCTTCTTTGTATTTCAATGCCAACCAAAAGAATTTAAAACAAGCTAAACTTCGGCACTATTTTCCATACTAGGTTTCACAGGCGCATGTACTTAGGGCCACAAACTTTTTGGAGAGTCAGTACAAAAACCTGAATAGACCTTACAGTATGGCTCTCGTGGCTTATGCTCTGGGCTTGGTTGATAGCAGGGAAAAAGTAAATGCCAATGATCGACTTCTACAGAAGGCCCAGTATGATGACGGTTAGTTTTGCTTTTGGTTTTTATTAACTTCTTAAAGTGATATGAGAATATACATAGACGTAGATGGTGTGGTCTGTATTCATTGATTCCATCTCTAATGCTGATTGTTGCGCCCGCTTATCACAAAGCGATAACGTCTTTGGCAAACGTGACATCTTTATTATCACATAGATTGTGAAATCAGCGATGTAGGTTGAACCAAGATTTTAAACTTTGGTGATTGAGGGGAAAAAGTGCAACATCTAGGGTGTCACAAGACGAATTGTGCCCGTGAGGAACTCTTACTACCTTGCATTTGACGAAATTTTCCACGCGCTGTGGGATTTTTCTTCGCCACCGGAAAATTGATCATTATTATTGAAATCGATTCTTTTGGGTTGTAACTCGAGAGTTAATCTAAAGCGAGCATTTCTTATGTTCGACGGGGTTTACTTAAAAGAGCTGATATCGTTTCCGGGATTCAGCTGTCTTGGCTGTTCGCATAAGCCCAGAGATAAGGGGAATCGATAGTTTTGTGTTGGCAAGAAAATTAATAGAAATGAGAATAAAAAAGCGGAAGAAAACCTTTTAAGCGATTCAAGGACCGGAACAAAAACAACAACAACAAAACGTTAGCAGTTTTTGTAAACATCTTAACAAGTTACGGTTCTGTCTGACAAGGCGATCGTCTAATCTCTCATATTTTAAAACTTCAGTTAAAAAGACTCGGCACTGGAACTCTGGTGGAAATGCACTGGATGTGGAAACCGCTGGTTATGGACTAATGACTCAACTGCTCCTCGGACGCACCAGTTCTGCAGGTCCAATTGTGACGTATATAACAAGTCAGAGGCAGGGTGGTGTCGGATTTGTATCTACACAGGTGAGAGAAGTTTATAGATCTATTCCTCAACCTACCTCTTTCTCTTTTTTTTCGTATGAGCATCGAGAAAATATGATCTGTTTCACCGACTTTTTCACAGGATACAGTGGTAGCTCTCCAAGCTCTTGCATTGTACAGCGAAAAAACTACAGGAAACATGTTAGACTTAAAAGTTGAAGTGAAGACGGAAAATGGGGAAGTCCGGGAATCCCATCGTATTAACTCAGAAAACGCACTTCTACGGAGGGAAGTCAAGGTGAGGAGGAAAGCGTCCGGAAACACTCAACAGAAGTTCTACGATGATAAATCCTAGATGCAACATGTCCTGGATTTTAACTTATTTATTTTGAATTTTCAAGGATGTAGAGGGCATAAGGTCCATAACCAAATTAAGTAATAGAAAATATTGAGGAAGAATAATCGTTTAACTCAAAAGCTGATCAACGAGAGTACATACATACATACATACATAACTACATACATACATAAATACCTACATGCATTTTATTACTTGATTTCATATTTACAGGTTTTTATGCGCCCACAGTTAACTTGAGTGCTATTCTAGGTGGGTCGCATGTTGAAAATGAAACAATTACAACTATTACAAAATTAAGGACTAAATAAGGATATAACATGTTGCCAGCTAGATGACTCGCTAGAATTATTTAAAAATTTAAGAAGAGCTGGACCTCTAAAATGATTTGTTGAGAGTCTTCGAAAGTACGAATGTTATAGAATTTTCTTTTTATTGCCTTCTTCTTTCATTCCAAACTTTTGTTCCAATTCTGGGGTAATAAAGTAGTCGAATTGTTAGTCTAGAGCTTTTTTTTATTAAAATTATTAGAAGCAGAAGAAAGGGTGATATTATTGGAATGATATTAAGGGTGATATTAAGGGTGATATTATTGGATCTAGGAGATATCTGGGGAGAGTTATTGAATGGGGTAAGGTGCATTTCTTTGTATGATGACAAACACTGGCATCAGTAAATAGACAAATTGCATGCTGGTTTGTATCAGAAGAGAGACACCGCCTTCCCACCTGGGCTGATGCTAGGTAATGATACCTGTCTGGCTAGAATAGGTTGTGGACCAAAAAAGGACCTCAGATTTTGCTGATATGAGGAATGTTTGACGATAAAAAATTGCGATAAATTATTTCTAAAACTATAAAAATACATTTTAAAAAGGCGGCTTAAAAAGCCAGTCGACTATGTCTCGACGTTCGCAGAACGCCATTATTATCAAGAATAATGTGACTGTAAGAGGCTTAAATACTAAACAAAAAGTTTTGCCCGTATAGAGTTCACTTGTACGTTCAACTTCGGTTGACAGTGCGATTAACTTTTCATTCATTTAATTTTTGGTAGTTTTTGCATTCCGTCTACTTCTCATTTCAGATACCAAAGGGAGCTCTGCCTGGTAAACTCTTCGTGAAGGCGGAAGGAAGTGGTGTGGGACTTTTGGAGGTAACATTATCTCGTTTTTCACGTAAACTGAGAAAGTAACCAGGATAGAATGTTTGAAATATTCAGCCTTTGTAAAAACTTTTAAAACGCCTTTAAGTGTGACGTGATATTTGTTTCATATGTAAGCCCGATGTTGGTGGATTTTCTAATTTATAGACATATTTTTGTATTTCAAAAATGCCAATTCTCGTTGTTACGATTACTAAAGACTACTCGGAGTTCATTTGGAATTTAAAATGTTTCAATTTAAGGTGGAAACTCGTTACAATCTTCCCTCGTCAAGGGGTGAGATCTGTATGTTTGAATTGAGGGTAAAAGTCGTTGAAATCAAAGGAGGTGAAAAGGAAGATCTACTAGGACCCATGCAAAGCGATGCCGAAGACAAGGAACGTCAGGAAGAGGAAAAAAAAAGAAAGAGAAACAGTAAAAGAGGAGGAAAACGTAGAAATAAAGGAAAACGATGTAAAAGAATAAGAGATAAGAGAAAGAAAAAGCAATGTAGGAACAGGGGAAATAGAAAAGGTAACCCCGAGACAGTCAAGAAGCCTCAACGTCCGCAGAAATACCAGCCAGTCAAGAATATCAAACTGAAAGTCTGCGCTAGGTGAGAGAAACCTTCTGTATACGCTAAGTTTTCACCTCTATCCAACTTATCTTTCTGTGTGAAACCTGCATGAGGTCGAATTTTGATAAATTGTTCAATGCAACCCTGAATTGCTTTGGTAAAAAAGAAAATAGTCGCTAAAAATTGCAATCTTTTGGTTGACACCCTCCTTCTCAGTCAGAAACACGCAAAATAAAGCTACTCATGAAATTCGCTCTTCTTGCGCTTCAAGCAAGTTGCGTGTACTAACTATGAGCTTGCATTGACTAATTTTGATGTTCACTTTTGCTGCGATGTTTTTTTTTAGGTATAAGAAACCAGGAAACACTGGAATGGCTATCATGGATATTGGCATCTTAACCGGATTTAAACCCAACAAAAAATCCTTAGCTAAGGTAGGTTGAGGGGTAATGACGGTGGTGGTGGTGACAGGATATACTGCCAATACTTCAGATTCCCATACATTGGTATCTTCAAAGAATTAAAACAATAGAAAGAGAGAGAGATAGAGAGAGAGAGAGAGAGAGAGAGAGAGAGAGAGAGAGAGAGAGAGATACGGTTTAAAGTCCTGGCCTTTATATGCAACACAGGTATGTCTTTATAAAAGGTATTGTTTTTAAGCCCGCCGGGAAACAGGCATTGAGTGGAAATGTTGGATTACATCAATTGTTTTGCAAATCAATTGTTTTGCAAACCAAGAACATCTTTCAGATCTGAAAACGAGCGAGGAAAAATATCTGTCTGAAATAGAGCCAGGATTTTATAAACCGGGAAGCAAACTCAGCAAATAATTGCGAAGAGTGCTCTTTCCTCGAGGGAAAGACATCATTGTTTATGAAGTCGTAACAATGGTAAAAGCAGCAATAGCTTGGACATTGGTGCTGTCATTATTCATGTAAATGTAGCTGTTTGTTTGTTTAGGTATCAGTGATATATGGTATATTTTGTACCTTTGACAGCTCAACACCAGCGTGCCTCAACTGGATATGATTGAAAAATCGGACAGATCCCTGGTTCTTTATCTCAGTGAGGTAAAATATCATTCAGAAAACAAAAGGATGATTTAACTTACCTTCGATCTCTTAAATGCGCTCCATCATTATCAAATTGTAAGATCTGGTATTGTAACATTGTTTTGACCATCTTGCCTGCCCTCTTCTGTCATTTATTTCAGATTCCTAGTACCCGTGAGCTATGTGTAAGTGTTCTGTTTGAAAAAGAGTTTTACGTTGGTGCAGTTCAAGCAGTACCGGTGAATGTGTATGACTATTATGAACCAGGTTAGGATTAATGTTTATCAAAACAAAAATTATTGAGAGGTTTTTGCCGTCAACGTGTTTAAATTTCGATGGGATCCAGGGATGTACGCCCTGCATGAATTTAGATTAAAAATCAGGAATAGGAGTGAAACGAAGCAAAGGATTTACAAACAAGTGATTTAATTCTCAAATAGTAGTTCTTCCAATAAATTTGCCGTGTTGCAATTAAAATTTTACCCTATTTTTTTCATTTTCCATTTTCATTTAATTAAACTATGGTAATGAATAGAAATGAAAGTAAAAATAAACTCAAACTGGTTTCAAAATTTCACACAACAGATAAATCCGGCAGAAACACAACAGCTGTCGTAAATTCTATTTTTAAATAAAAGAATGTATTTTTCCGGACTTTAAACTTTCAGAAGTTATTTAACTCGCAGAAAAATGAAAATGACAGAGATAGAGGTCTGCAAAATTCAGGCTTCGACGAAGCTCGACCTAGTGCCTCCTTGTCTGCCATATAGGCTCCAACATCTGAAGTTATTTCGCCATTTTTTTCTTCATGAGCACAGATCAATCCTGCAGCGTATTTTATGGACCCGAAAAGTCAAGTCCGTTGAGGTTGGGAGTCTGTGATATTGGCTCCACTTCGTGCAAATGCACTCAAGGTACGAATTCTGAAGAAAAGAACAGTTTTGAGACAATTTGTTCGGCGATCCTCAGGTAAAATTATTTCAATATTATATTATTTCTTTGCAGATAAATGTCCTCAGGATGATCCCCCGATTGACAACATTGACAAGCTGATAAAAATTGCCTGCACCAATTACCAATACAGTAAGATAAAGGACATTGTTTACCGTCGTTCACATACTTTTCCATACTTTTCCTGGCGTGAAGTTTCACCACGTCATTAACAACTGTTTTCCGAAGCAAATTTACATCACATTTGATGTGATTATGGATAGGGTTTCGTAAGGGGAGGGTGGGGGGGGGGGGGTAATATCAAAATGCAATAGAGGTTTTAAGAGTTTCTCTCGCCGAGTTTTTTTCGCTGAGTTTATAACAGTACATAATTTAATTAATTTGTTCAAGGGTTGTTTAACCCGACGCTAGAGTTTAAATGAAGATCGGTTGGTTTAGTCACGTCATTTTACATATTTGATTGTTTCCTTTTTCACTACTCGTTTTCATTAAAAAAAAAGCCTGATTAGGATATTCGAAAATCAATTTCCAGACAGTACCTCTGGTTTAGAAGCTTAGTACCAGAATAGCATACCTCTTTCCAGCGCTAGGACCATTTTCAATGTCAGTTCCCCTTTCTTGAAATAAGTTAAAAGACGGAAAGAAGAGTAGTTTTCAACGATAAATCACTCTCTTATGACGGCCTGCTGAAGCTGGCTGAAATTCCATCACTGGTGAACAGAAGGCTCCAGGACATAGCAATCCTTATGTTCAAAGCAAAAAAGAACTTACTTCCTTGTCAAATACAGGAACTATTTATATCAGAAGTAAACTGCGATAGAAGATATTCTCTAAGAAATGCAGATTTTAGAATCCCTCGCTTTAATACAGTAAAATATGGTAAACACTCTATAAGATACTATGGCCCTCTCCGCTGGTCGAAACTTACAAAAGAGTTACACAGTGAAGACAGCCTGCACGGATTTAAGAGCAAAATCAGGAGAACGGAGATGACTGTCATGATTGACGATGGATGCAAAAAATGTGCGCTCTGTAATAGTTGACTTTTAACTCTAGGACATTGATAAATAAATAAATAATTTTAACTGTTAATAGGTTAGGTAAATAATTCTGTAAATAGGTTCCAGATTTCTTATTTTTAAAGCTTTTACCCTGTGTCCCCAATTAGTGCTATGCGCTAGGTTTTCACGACACATAAATAAAGTTCACTACTACTACTACTACTACTGCTACTACTACTACTACTACTACTATTACTACTACTACTACTACTACTACTATTACTACTACTATTACTACTACTACTACTACTACTATTACTACTACTACTACTACTACTACTACTATTACTACTACTATTACTACTACTACTACTACTACTACTGCTACTACTACTACTACTACTACTACTACTACTACTACTACTATTACTACTACTATTACTACTACTACTATTACTACTACTATTACTACTACTACTACTACTACTACTGCTACTACTACTACTACTACTACTACTACTACTACTACTACTACTACTATTACTACTACTACTACTACTACTACTATTACTACTACTATTACTACTACTACTACTACTACTACTGCTACTACTACTACTACTACTACTACTACTACTACTACTACTACTACTACTACTACTACACACCACAGGTCTAATGCTACAATCCCACTCGTAAAGATCTCGCTTAGCCCGTGCGTTTTATTTATTCATTGTTTATCTATTGCCAGTCATAAAAGGAAAGCTCTTGGAGATCGATGAGGTACAAACCATGCTTGAGTACGACTTCGAGGTTGTTCAAATCATTCAAGAAGGAAACAAGAAAATAGGAAGCAATAAAGACGGTAAGATAAAGCGGATAGAGGTCATGAAGCAAGGGACATGCCGAGGTATTAAACTTAAGGTGGACAAGGAATACTTGATCATGGGGCGAGATGAAGGAGGCAAGTACGAGCTAGACGAGAACTCGTTCGTCAAACTATGGCCTGAAGACGGCGAGAACAAAGTCAAATTGGATAAATTTTCCCGAGAATATAAATGCTCTTGAAATGCTTAAATGTGTCTTTTTAAAAACGGGTGATTTTTGGGAGTTTGACCACGAGGATTGCATAATGTAGAGTGATACTATATTAAGGTAGAGTAAAAAATTCAAAGTGCTACATGCCTATTTCTACAGATGATTTTTTTTTTTATTATTTGTGTGCTTCTTTAACCCTAAACACCGAAACTCACGAAGGAAAACTTGGACCACTTTTTTTTTTTTTATCATGAACGAGCTCAGTTGGGGTTTAGGCATACACAAGCTTAGTTTTCCCCTTGCAACATTGATCTGTAATTGATGTTATACAAACTAAACTTTCCCATCCTCCTGTATTTGGTGGTAGCTTTACCTGAGCAAACCGTAATTTTAGGCTACTCTGTTAGATTTTAAGGCACCTTTCGGCGTTTCTTTAAGATTCACTTATAGGCGAAGTATTTCACAGAAACTGCTATCCTCTAAACTTCCTTCTAGGGGATTCCTAAGAAATGCTTCCCCATCCAATCTATGTTATCTTTGCATTTAATTGGGGAAGCGTTTCAGTTTCCACTTCATCTAGCAATCAGGGATTTCTTTCTTTTTTTTTTTTTTTTGAGTTTCCGAATTGAAATCAGACTGCTGCCCAGTAACCATTTTGCACGGCCAGGTCGCTGAATTTTTTCTGATATGGCTTCGCTGTTTCAGGGCAGCTAAAGGTTAATGTTGGAGTTATAGCAGAAGCATTAGTAAATAAGACAAAAAGCATTAATTCTAAACAATATATCGTCATAAACTTGTTATGCCGCACAGTATTTTGCTGAATTAAATAAACGAATAAGTTTTTAATGATTTGTACTATTTTAATCATTAATTTCTTGATCAATTTATTGTCAGGGAAAAAGTGGTTGAGATTCTTTGTTGAACTCAGTGCTTGGGGATGGTGATCGATTAGTATATTTTGCATATGTTTTGTTGAGTCAAGATAACACTGAAAAAAACTCCAAGTAATTTCTTAGGGTTAGGGTCAGTACCGTAGGCATACCTGTGGGATTTCACCGATTCTCTTCTTATTACACACGTTGGCGTTGTCTGCCATTGTCCTCTATATCATTTCACATGTCCTTAGATTGTTGCTCCAATTCTTATCGTTTTGTTTTCAAAATGCCTCAAATCAGACTGACGATCAATATAGAATAACTGGACACTTGTAGACGTGGACCTTCTCTTCGAGTTGAACACAATACGCCTTAGTGACAAAAAAAGTCGACTTTATTAATGAATCCATTCTACGAAAAAACGTCGTAAAAGTGTTTGGGCGATAAGGCTAAAGATTAAAGAATGCGTTGTAACATTACAAAAACAACAATGGACGAACTTTCAATTTACAAAATTCTCAGATATCAACTTTTCCCTTACCGGCAGAAGAAATCTGCCCAGGTACACGGCCACAATCGGCCCGTGGCAAATCTTCCAGATGTCAATTTTCGTTTCAGCCGTGGGATATGCTATTACCAAACCCAAGCAAATTTAGATTTTTGTGTAGGATACCTCTGGCATCCCACGCTATTGTCATCGGCTCGTGCCGTTAGTGCAAATGAGTTAGGGTTAGATCTCATCTGCTTGTTTTTGGCTCGTATCTGTTTATGCAAATAAGCTGCAAAGATTGCACTGCATTGTGGATCCACGTTGGAAAGTGACTTCGATCGTCGGGTTTTCGTGATCTGCTTTGACAAGTAAAAATTGCGCTGAAAAAACGATTATTTGTGTTTGTTCGAAGTAAGCTCTGAAGCCAACAGTGTACACAATTTAGAAAGCGATGATCATGCATAATTAATGACATGCGCAGACATAGAACATGGAACAGTGTTTTAGAACAAGGTTACCTAACAGCGCGTTGATTGAAAGAATCTTTGAGGGCCAGAAGACCTTCGCCATTGGGAATAACAGTATAAAGATAAGTAATATCCACAGTGAAAAAAGTTTGTCTTCGCCAAGGAAATTGAAGTCGCGAAAAATTTCAAGAGCATGTTGGCTGTATTTCTTATATGATAGTAAATTTTTTGACGATGGGAGCCATAATTTTGCTTAAATAGCTGGAAATAAATTCGGTTGGACAACTGCAAATTTAAACCGAGACAATGGGTCGACCTGCGTTGTTAGGTTTGTGAACATTAGGCGAAAAGCAAATACAAGACGTTCTAAGAGTGGTAATGATGAGATTTTTCGCAGTGGTCGGCAATACTTGTTTAGCTTTTAGTTCGTTTTTGACAGTGTTTTGGCTTATGGAAGTGATATCTTTGTCAACCTTTTGATAAAAAGAGGTGTCAAAAATTTGCCGCAAAGCTTCTTTTTGGTAGAGGTCGGCCCGCCAAACAACTAATGCGCCGACCTTGTCGACCGCTTTGATAACAATGTCTTTGCGTTTTTCTAGGCTTTTTAGTACCGACCACTCTTCAGAGGAAAGATTGGAAAAGTTTGAAAAATTTATCTTTCAAATCGACACTCTTAATCCCATAGGTATCAACGCCTTTCATTCTACTAATTTATTCTTGGTTCTCTCGTCACCATGTTCCCACCAATAGCGTAGTCCCACTTTCTGCATATAAGGGGCTGACCATTTAACTTTTGAGAGGGGGTGGTTGATTTTGAAAAAATATTTCCTGCAAGCGCTTGTTGGAAGAAAAAAATTGCATGCAGCCCAAATGTAGCAGAAAAGATGTACCAAAAAATCTGAAAAAAATATCCTGCACAGCAGATTGCTAGAAAAAAAAATTCTTAATGACCAGAAATCACCCACCCCCTCCTCAAAAGTTAAATGGTCGGCCCCTAAACACACACTCAACCCACAATTCCACCATTCGCCTGATGAAGGGCTAACGCTTGAAAGTCAACTTTCTCTTTACGGTAGCTAATTTACATTAAACAACTTAGTTAATACAACCAAATTACCTTGATACTTCCACTGATGCAGCACCATAGTTTCTTTAGGAAACTTATCCCCTTCATTCATTTAGCTAAAAGATCGTAATGCTGCGACACATTCTGTCGATAGTGACATAGTTTGCATAGTGGTTTATCTGCCCGAGCGTTCTCAGACTTCTTAAAGTAGTGTCAAACAGTGGGGTGTTTCCAAAACTAACATTTGATAGCACTCTTCTCACCTCAAGTAATAAACTTTCCGAGCACTGGATTGCGGTTTTTAGTCTGTTCACAGACTACATACTAAGACAAATTGGATTTTTTTTTCTTTGTTTGCTTTTGTGGGGGGGGGGGGGGGCGTCGTAATTAATGGAGGATACTTAGATGAGGTCTTGAGAAACGTATCTCTGTAGTTATTTTCAGCAGAAGAGAAAGTATAAAACAAAGAATATAGCGCGCACACTTGGATGGCCACTTTGGCTTGTCTAAGTGATAAAATTTGAAGGGGGCAAGAACCATGAGGTCGAAATAGCCATTTTTCAGAAAACATTCTCAAACATTTGTAAAAGAGAAAACACAATGCAAATAACTTATATCCACTCTGTTTCTGATTTGACTTAGTATTTAACCATAATACTGTGATAAAACACTGATACATATTGTCTCAGAGTAGTTTTTATGTTTTGCTCACTCACCACGTCGTCCTCACCGAAGAATGTAATTCCTACTCTTGGCTGCTTTTCTCGATTTTGATGCACTTTGGGCACTGCTTGAAGTGCCTCTGAAACCTTTTAGCTTTTTCGAAACATTATTCCTTAAAAAGTGATGCTTCGACACAATCTGTTGATAGTGACAGTTTACGCAGTGATTCATCTACCTGTGCGTTCCACTGAGAAACATATCTGAAGTTATTTTCTGTGGGAGGGAAAGCATACATTAAAAACAAAGAAAACGGCACGCGCAGAAGAAAAATATTGCCTTTTCAGTCACACACTCTCAGAGAATTCGCACTCCCTTTATTCTTCTTAAATTCTGATTATGTAGCTGTTCTCTCGCTACTCTCGCTGCGCAGCAATGATTAGAGCTTGAACACTTAAAACTTAAAAAGAAAATTAAAAAATTAATCTTATCGTTGTTATGTGCTCGTGAAATTTGTGACCACCGGCAGCCACACGTTTGAATAGAAGATATTTACGTAACTGTAATAAAAGAACTTAACTTTCCATTCCGCTGAAGCGCATCAAAATCTCATTATGCTAATGCGCGTGAGTAGCTGTTTGTGTTGGCAGTTGTTCATGCCTTGAGGGCACTGCAAGATCAGAGTAGAGTGTGAACGCTGAAAGGATTCAAAAACATTAGTTACTAAGGAAGTTGAAACATGCAGCGGAAGTGGTGCAACTGTAAACCAAACCGGAGATGTGATACACGTTCAAGATGTCTCTGGGACTCAAGGTGAGTCGCTTTTATACAAACTATTTGTTTTCTACCTTTTCTTCCTCGATTTTGGGGATGAAAAAGTGAGCAAATATGCCCTGCAAATGACATTTGTTCCAGTCTGGGTTTTGTGAGATTGTTGATTCGCAAGTCAGATTATTGTGGAAAAATGTTCATCTTCCATTGAATGCGTTTCGATGAATTGAAGACTGAGAATGTTAATTGATCCAGTGTCATAGTTTTTTCTGGGAGGAATAAAGATGAATCTGATAGGAAAGGAAATAGCTTATTTACCGTGACTCAGTTTCAAAAATATGATGTCTATCAGAAAGTGTAAAGGAAGATTTTGACGATTCATGTTGCTGTGTGAGGCTCATCTTACTCTTAAAAGACCCACAGTGACGCCGTTCGTTTCAATATAATTGTAATATCTAAGACGAAGTTTATCTTAGACAAGAGTTTTGGGATGCATCAGTTTTACTGGATTGTCGTTTTTAGGGTATTTTTGCAGTAAAAAAGGTGTTTAAATTCTCAACTTTTCCCTCACATCGATAAATCATGTGACGTTTTGTGCTCAAGCGATTATAAGCAGATAGTCCAGACAAATGTCCTCGATGGATCCAAACGTCTCTAAAACCGAGTTAGTGCGATATAGGGTGAAGTGAAAATTCTGGACCCGTTCTGTATACTTCATAGAGACCACTTGAAATAATCCATGGTTTACTCGCTCGTTTGTTCTTTCGATCGTTCCCTGCATCAGAGGATTTAAGTCGCCTCGTTGGCAACCTTCGTTTCAGCTCGTCTTGCCAAACGCTTTCTCTTCCACTTCAAGGTGTTGCGTGACTGGATAGACAATCTGATATTTTTTTGTTTTTGTTTTATTCCTCTTCGCAGATTGTAATATGTGCGTTTGCTGGCATATTGACCTGTTCCGTTCAGCCTATCAAGAGTGCAAGTAAGTTTGAAATCTCGTATCTCAAGCATTTGATTATTTAAAATCAAGACAACTGATCGTGACACAACCAAAATCCCACGAACCCTCCCCTTCCAGGTAATAAATAACGACATGAAATTCCTTAGTTTTTGCACTCGTGTACTGCATTTCCTCAAATAAGCACTGTCAATTAAGGGGAGGGGGCGCTTATTTGAAGGAGGGTGCTTATTCAAGGGGGCGCTTCTTAAGTTGGCACGGCAATAGGAAAAGGAAATTAAAAGAACAGATGATTGCGCATATAAAGGAACTTTACACGCACATGGAAATAGAATAAACTGGAAGTGACTTAACGGAAAAGAATCTATTCTCTTGTACTGATCCCGCTGTAATTGAAGCTTAAAAAGTTATGAAGTGGGAAGAGAAACAGGCTCTCCTATTTAAGAAATTGAGGGAGGAGGCTATGGCACTTATTCGAGGATGGCGCTCGTTTGACATTATGGCCTAGCAAGGAGGTGGGGGCTTATTCGGGGAAGAGCGGTTATTAGAGCGCGGGCGCTTATACGAGGAAATAAGGTATGACGACCTTAATTTACTTGTGTGCAATCGATTGACTTCAGGGTCTAGTAGGAGTGGTTGCGTAAAGATGCTCCGAGATCTACTGAAGAATCCACCGAAACATACCATGATCTACATCAACATTCGTTACTCCAAAGCAAAATACGTCTGTCACAAAGGGTTCATTTTGTCCGGGTCAGAACTGCGGACTTGCAAGAGAGGAAAATGGAGTGCGAAGAAGGAACCCAAATGTTTAGGTAACAAGAAATGATTCAAACGTGATTTAAAGCCTTAAAATCCACGGCTTCTCCCAAAGGAAAAAACTAATGATTAGAAATAATGTAATTCATAGCTGGAGAATACTCGGGCGGTTTAACAGCGATCATTCGAAGTTAACATTAAGGAAAATATAGTATTCCCAATTAGTAGAATATGACAAAAATGTGCCGAGATCTTCGTATTAGAAAGGATCAATTCATTAATGTCACTCAGAAGTAAGTGCAAACGTTACGGTAAGGAAACTGCAAATCACTTAATTGCATGAAAGTTCTCTGTCAGCAAATGAAAAAAATGTAAACATAGTGATGATGCAGATGTTTTTGTTGTTATCAATGATTAATTCGACTCTTGAATTGCACTGATCTCCCATGTCGGAAGTTTCCAATATTAAATTCAGCCTTTCTATACGTATTTGAACCTTGATCACCACCAGGACCATCAATGTTCATTTATCTTTCAATTTTATCGTATCACAGCACGACTTAAAAGTGATACAAAGGGAAAATGAGAACTACCTTTTTGAATCCTTCAAGCGATTTCAAAGACAAAAATTTGCAAGGAAAAAAGTAATTTATTTTGTTCGCATTTTACGTTTTAAGGTTTTGATTCCAAAATCTTCCTTAACGTAAAGTCCTTCACAAGGTTGTATATTTTGATCTGAATTTATCTGTTTACCTCCTATTGTCTTTTAGTGCCCAGACCTTGTGGAAGACCAGAAGATATACCACACCTTAAATACATAGGTTCAAGTTTTGACTTCAAGGATACGTTAAGGTATAAATGTGATGATGGCTTCAAACTGAAAGGACCTAAAAGAAGAAAATGCGGTATAACTGGAAAGTGGTCCAGAGCACCTGAGTGTGAAGGTTCGTTACACTCTAGTTGTTTATGTTGTCGCATAAGTACTTGTTTTATTCTCTCGCCCCTTCCAGTGAAACCATGGACTGTAAAGCACAAATACTGGCACAGTAAGAGTCTTTTATTCACGAAATCATGGCATTGTAGACTCCATGTTTGATTACTTGCGAGTGTGTTCAGTTCAAGAGTCACTTTCTCAAAAACGCAATAGGCTTGAGAAAACATGGTAGTACGCTTTTCGGCTTCTTGCAAATCGACTTTTCGCTGAAATTGCCAAAAATTTAGCGACTTTAACTCCTCATGTCGTCTAGGTCAGGTAGTGTTTTATTCTCCTTTTATTCAGGACTATCCATCGCTATTATTTTCTTTTTTCAGGTCCTTGCGGGAAGCCCGACAATATTTCTTATGCTCAGATTGAAGGCTCCAGTTATGGGTTTGAAGATACACTCAGTTACGGCTGTGTGAGAGGCTACAAACTTAACGGACCTAGCAGCAGAAAGTGTCTCGAAAATGGAGTGTGGTCTACAGCTCCTTCATGTTCACGTAAGTCGTAAAACGTCCCTCACGATCGAGATTTAAAACTATACAACAACTGCATGTAACAGATACTTATCATATCTCTCTGTGTGTGGGCTGATTGGTTAATTTAGTGGGCCGTACTTCACTGTACGGCCCGCTTTTTTCTAAAGTTTCTGTAACTTACAGTAAAGACTGAGTAAACTGAGGTTAATAAGAGGCGTATCTCCCAAAATACCTCAACAAATTGACCATAGTTTGAAAACAACTACAGTGGATGGTAGAAAACGGCAACACACTTAAGTACAAAGCACATGAACTTTAAATATAAATCTAATTTACCTATAGAGTTCAAATTCATCTCTATTCTCCACCTCAAATTTATTCTAATATTTTCTTCCCTCAATATATGTCCACAGGAATCCAATGCGAGAATCCTGGAAAGCTAACTATGCGAAATGGAAATGTAACCTCATCTGATACCAATTACTTTTATGGTGCAACGTTGTTGTTCAAGTGCAATGAAGGTTATGAGTTGAAAGGAGACGAAACAGTCAGTTGCTTGAAAAATGGCTGGACACCTCGACGGTGGCCATATTGTATCAGTGAGTGCATTTGGTGTAACCCAACCTAGGCGTTCAATTCAACGGGGCGGAGGAGGCATGCGATACAAAACAGGAATAAATAATGGAGGGAGGATTTGGCCATCTTACTCATCACCTATTTCTTTCAACCATTTTTCCTTGTTTTTTCGGAATTTGTTTTTTTGTTTCCACGTCTGGATGCAAATACGTTCGCTTACGATTAAGACTTGTTTGCCACGAGAGTTTTTATGGACATTTGAACTGTTCACTGATTAATGAGGGATATGCTATTTCATTCATTATTTTAAATTTCTAATTGTCATTCAAACAGAGAAAGTTTGCGCTGATCCTGGAAGACCAGAGGGTGGTCGCCGATTTGGATACAGAACAGTTGGAAGTACGATGCAGTTTTCATGTCAATCAGGATATAAACTCCACGGCTCTGCCGTAAGAACCTGTCTGGAAAATAAAGAATGGAGTGGATCTCTGACTACTTGTCAAAACGGAAGTAAGTATGTTTTGCCGGTTACCATGGTAAGTCCAATTTGTATTTTCTTTCATCAGTTCATTTGAACTACGGAAATGAGAAATGGCTTATCTTGTCTTATCAAACAGCGCAAAGTGACGTTTACCTTTCAATTTATAACATAAGGATTGGAATCACAAAAGTCAAATCTCAAAACTTTTTGGCACCACTCGCCACTAATTTTACCCTTAGTTTATGTGCCCTCGATGGTCATTTGATGAAAATTATATTGAAGAATTGAAACTATTTTCCTCTAAACTATATGTTTGAGGCCTTATGAGAAATGAAGTTTGAATTGCTTAATATTTTTCTTTCAGACACCCATTGCCCAATTCTTGGTACTCCCGTAAGCGGACGAAAATACGGTAGCAGCTACAACAAAGGAGACCTTGTGAAATTCGAGTGCAAACATGGATTTGTACTCAAGGGTTCTGCGGTGCGGATCTGTAATGAGAACGGGACTTGGAATGGCACAGAGACTTTCTGTAAAGGTATAGAATTATGCCTACTTTTTCCATTAGTTTATGTGTTAAAAAGGTTTTGTTTTAAGCAAATGAGTTTCACGGATATGACCCAAACACAAGATAATGTTTCTTTTTTGTTTGTGTTTGAATATTTTTTCCATTTTTGTTTTTTAATCAGATGAAGTCGAGGACAGTTTTGAAGATGTTAACACAACGGCCTTCAACCTTCGTAAAAATCTGATCGATACCTTACTTGCGTACACTAGTGTCGATGCAAAAAACTCCTCCGGAGACACACGAGGGAGAGCAATCTTCAATCAGTATGATAACAGTTTAGATCTAGTATTTGTGCTCGATGCTTCCACCAGCGTAAGCGTAGAGAAATTCAAACTTGGTTTGAGGTTTGTGAAGAAGCTTGTCAAATTCCTTGGCACAAACAGTACGAGGTACGTAACGAGAGTTACACTTTTCTTTTACTTGGGTTTGGGCACCTCGCTATTCTGTGAACGTGGAGTTTTTTAACGGTTGTTGCTTTCCTCCATGCAAATGATCTCCAAAAAAAACTTGTCAGAGGAGAAATCACGACGATGACAATTTCTCGTCAGTACACTCAGCATGAATAAATTGACAGTCTGCCCGGGCAGATCAGTAACAACTTTCCGAGTTTCTTCAATGATCTAGTTTTAATATTCTTTTTTTGAACAAATATTTGGTTCATTCTACCTCGAACTCCTCTACTGGAGAGTCGGTATGCTCAAGAAACCGTAAGATTAGTATCTCTGCCCTTGGAAAATATATTTAAGAATTGGCAAATGTATAGTTACCTTTAAATGTGTAGCAATTTTACAGTAGCCTCGTCGTGGAAGCAAAAACCATAACGTGCGGTTTTCACGCGCAGCTGCCACCCTGGTTGGTCTGGAATGTTTTTTTCCCTAGAAGCTTCTAATTGTTCAAACAGATTTCTAAGGCTAGTCCGTAAAAAATATTCAGAATGGCGGCATTCGTAGTCTATTATTTTTCACATCAGAAGACAATTTGGAAAGATAAGATTACTCTTTGGACTCTCATTGAGTGGCAAAAGTTATCTACACTTTTAAGTAGTGAAAATAAATTTTATATCGCCGGGCTATTTCTAAAGCAGCCTTAACCTTTTAGCTGTCACTTTACATTAAATTGCAAGTGATGATACCCGTATGATTTTATAGATGAAAACGTGTCCCCGCATGCTAAACTGCAACTGATTCGTTAGGTTATTTGACAAGATAAAGTTCTGCCGCTCGAATTCCCACGCGTTACTTTTCGGGCGAAGAAAAGCGGTAACCAAAGATGTGTCTGCGTTCGCAGTCTGTAAGGTGGTTGGAGTTAGGTGAAAACGAGAAGTGTAAAATCATGCGTCTATCAATGCCAAGAATGCATAACACGTATTAAAAATTTTTGTAGTACATGTAACAAACCATTCGAATTGCAACAATAAGTTAAATCTTCTCATTTCCTAACGTTTTTGACAAAACATCCTTGTTAAGACATGCAGCGATAATAAGGTAAGGTTAGAACGCATCACGAAATTTGTGGATTGAATCTCTAATTTGAGGCCGCATCTCAACGCTGACGTCAACATGCGCTATCCGGCATTGCTGAGAATCTTGAAGTTGGGATGTGGACTTGTGTCACACGTGTATTGCTAATATTTCATTCAACTTAGGGTATCTTAAATCTTGGGCTGCTTCTCCAATAGCCCCCGGCCGGACCAACACTCAAGGTCTTAAAATAACTGAGGAGAAAGTGCTACCTTTCTATAATATCAGGAAATGGATAGACATTCTAGTCTTCTCGGATAAGGACGAATAAACCGTAAGTTCCGTCTGCTTCATCTATTAATTAGTTGATTTGGTTAGGCAGGGGACGTTAAAGAACCCACTCACGAGATTACTGTGATGTGGTCTGGCCTGTTTACTGGGAATTGGGGGGAGGGGGCATCTTCAACTCCTTTGATTGATATTGTAAACTGCTCAATGCAGTCCGGTTAAAGTCCCCCGAAAGTGTTGTAATACGCATTTGATCATATTCAAATATTAATTTGCGCAATATAAATATTAATTAATTAATTAATCGATTAATTAAATTAATTAATTAATTAAATTAAAAGTATTTCTGCAGTGTATTAGTGAGAATCTTGAACTCCTCTTATGCGAGTCCTCATGCATGGTTTGTTGCTGGTGTTTCACTATGCCGAGCAGCATCTTAGGGTGTGTCCGGGTTACTATTGATGTTTTAACCTGGATCAGTCTCAAAAGTGTGTCCTCTCAAGGTATAGGACCACTTTTCTCAGACGCCAGAACATTCTAAAGAAAAGGAATCCACTATACTTCTGTGAATTATGCGGAAAAAAATGCTACTTTCAGGGCTTTCAAAGACAAAATAAGAACAGCAGCCATAACATTTGGCACAGACGTTACCCTTCGCTTCAACTTGGGAGACGACAAAGTCAGCACAATCAAAAAGACTCTTTCGGCTATCGACGAGATAGACTACGAGGGAGGGGCAACTGCCTCTGCTGATGCTTTGAAGAAGGTCAAGGATGTTGTGGTCCCTCAGACAAGGTACGACAGCGATCGGGTGCTGATATTCATAACAGACGGAAAATCAAATGTGGGTGGTCCTCCCCAGAAAGTTGCGAAAATTCTCCGCGAAGAAGATAAGTTTGAAATATACGTCATTGGTAAGATAAATTTCTATGTTGTAGGATCATTTCCATAGTCCTGGTCTAGCAGTTCTCCAAAATTGAATCAAGTTTTCTGTGAATTCCCACCAAAAGGAAGTCGCTCACAGAAATTAACGCTCTCCTTATCCACCTAAAATCATATCTTTGTATGGTTAGACCTGAATCGTTATCACAACTGCAGTACAATCAAGATATTATAAACTGTTTTTAATCTCTCGGCGTAATGTATTTGCGTTTTACTCATGCTCATGGTGCCTAGTAACGCTAACATGCATCTCTTCCCATTCAATCGTAAGCTTGACTCTATTTCGTATCAAGAAGAGCTGATCAAATTCAAAGACAACACCCCTTACAATAGCGAAATTTACGAGGTAAATTCGAACATAGCCGATTACTGCAAAAGCGCGAAATTTGAATATTTGGCGAAAGCGCGTTTATGTCAAATCTTACCCTGGGGAGGAGGAGGGAGTTACTTTTCGTTCAAGATCACTTGCTACTCAGGGAGGGTTGGCCAAGACACAGAATGACGCAACTGAGAGACTGTCAAAGAGTGGTGAAACCAAATGAAATTTGAATCAGTGTGAATGGTCACGAATAAAACTTGTTTGAATTAAACTCATTCCGTGAAACTGACCGGCAGCGCGGTTCCACATCTCACAATGTTAAGCCGTAGCAACAAGAGCGATTTTTTGCTTGCGATGGTGATGCAATTTTTTCTAAATTTGTCGCGTCGCCAGCGCGCAGTGCAAATCAGCCGTGTAGCCACCCTCGCAACTGCTGCGATGGCGACAGCTACTTCATCGCTGAAAAAATCGCGAGAAGTTCAATGAGTTGAACTTTTCGTGACAAAATCACAGACTTTGTCACCCGTGTAGCCGTATTGACGAAGTTTTTCATCCTCTGGGAAAAAGAACAAACAAAAAACAAAAACCGAGATGAATTTTGAATTCTTGGAGAGATGAATAACTGAATGCCACTGAAGGTTTTATATGCCATGAAGATGGCATCTGATTTTCCAGACGGCAAGATTTGTCTTCACTCTCCTGATCTCAAACGACATTTTCCAGTGTAACAGTTAAAACTGTCATTGTTGATCAACTTTTTATACCTTTTACGTCCAAAATTCTCTGCTTTGTTTTTGAAATGTTTATATTACTATGCAAAATCCAGTCATTCACTAAAGATAAGATTCCAAGGTTACGCGATTGGGCCGTTTCTAGCTTCAAGCCAGGTTGCTCAGTGCTATCTCCTTTGTTTTGAAATATTTCCTTGCAATTTTCTTACTGTATTTCTATTCATGGCAAGGATTGGGAAAAGAGGTACGTCGATCAGAACTATGGCAAATAGCGTCGGAAGGCCAGCAAAATGTAGTACGCCTAAGGAGTTATGGTGATCTTGATAGAGCCATTAATAAAGCAGTGAACACCCATGTTGGTAAGTTACTTGATTCAGTGTTGAAAATTGAAGCAACTGATGCTCGTAGATTACTTCAATGTTACGTATGGTTGAGGCTTCCGCAGTCGGAGAGGTTCAACAGACACAAACACAGTGTTGATAACTTCAGCCAGCGGCTTGAGGGGCTTCGGTGCGTTGAAAAATGTTGCTGGCGATTCTCACAGAAAGTACGGAGACAAAAACAATTGTTGACTGTATCTGAAGATACATGAGCAACAAACCACTAATTCATCTGGCCTTAGCTTCTTTTTTCGAAACTTTTTTTAAGAGTTGTTGCAGGAGATAGACGCATTCCTACTACAGATCCTTTTTTCTTTTGAAATGCGTATCATCTTCATGCAAACATGGTTTGATACTACTCTGGTTGAAAGATTTGATGAACGTAACCGGGAAAATTACAATTCATCGACCCAAAGTTTCGACAGTCCTGTCTGCTGCCTTCATCAGGGGTGATCTGATCGTTACAACAATAGGACCTTTTAGATGCCCACTAATTAGTTGCCCTTTTTTCTGACGAGATGTAACTGAAATACGCGTCAGGTAGTAAGCGGTCATCATCACGATTTAAAGGAGCCTGGGCAGAGTTGATATGCCTTGCTTCTTGGCAAAGGTGGTAGCGGCGATTAGTGGTGATAATTTTAGAATTATCCCAACCAATTTTGAAAGGTCCTCTCGTTGCAACGATCAGGTCACCCCTGATGAAGGCACGAGACAGGAGTGTCGAAACTTTGGGTCGATGAATTGTAATTTCCTCGGTTACATTCTTTAATTCTTTCAACCAGAGTAGCATCAAACCATGTCTGATTGTCCACCCGGTTGCTGTGTGAACTTTAATATATCTTTCTTGCAGACTATTCCTTATGTGGAGGTAGTACATTTGATCCGCGTGGACGAATCGTTGGTGGTAAAACTTCAAAGAGGGGACGGTGGCCCTGGCAAGTTGCAATTTACATCGTTTTAAGTAAGGTTAATTTGTTTTCTTTCATGTCAATGTTCCTGGCAAGGACAATCAGTATTTTTCACTCAACTCTAAGAGGCTTCATGAAAGATATGTTAACGCCGCTGCGCAACACTTGCAACGTTTCTAGAATCCTCTCCAGATATCCCAGTCAGGCTCCATCCACAGTACACCGGCCGACGTTATGAAATTTAAAGGAGAAGTATGCTTCATAAAACCACATAATCTTTATCTTTCCTAAAACTGGAAAAGTACACAAGGAATTGTGACTCTGATTGTGAAGCAAGTTAAGTAAACTTTCGAAAATTTTCTTCAATTCTGCTTAAAATTCGACATTGTTCTCCTCCAAGCTAACTTTTGCCCTGTAACGTACCAAAGCTCCCCCTTTTTTTTATTTCTGTCTCTCTTAGATATCTTAGAATGATTTGTAGAACACTCAAAGATCCACCAGACTCAATTACCGATGTGTGTGTGTACGCATGTGTTTTGACAATAACTGAAGGCACTTTTTCGGACGTTTTCGAAAGCTCAGTGTACCCTTTAAAATTTTAAATCGTGGTAAGCAGTTAACTTGATAAGTGATCAATGCTTGCGGAGAAAAAAAATTATGTGCTTACATCTTAACCTCAGTTTCCATATTCTCCATGCTGTTTTCTATGAATTTCTTGTGGTACCGACAAGAAATTTTGTTTAATGTTCAAGTGCGTGCTTCTTTCATCGGTGGTCAAGTCCTTTATTCTCATTTTCTTAACGTTTGATTTAAAATCAATACTTAACCTTTTGCTCCGAACTCGTAACCTCGCTCCGACGAACATGGTCAATGAATTCGCAAGCTAAGTAAGAAAAAATTTATTTGAAGCAATGGCGGAAAAGCATAGAAAAAAAATTTTGCGTGCGTTTTTAGCGTGGGGTAGAGCCCCATACCTATGGAATATGGTCAACCTATTTTCGTTTGATTGACACGTGACTGACCGAGCGTACGTACGTACGTACGTACGTGCCCTCTATCATGTATGCTATCACGAAAATACTATATGATCAAATTTGAAAATATGACGTCCGCGTGGCCGACCCTCAAAATTTTCGGGTCGGATTTTTCGTTCATTTGCGATCGAGTTAGACCTTGTGGAACTCAGAATGCAAAGTAACAATGCCATAGAATACTCTGCTTGGAAAAGAATGGATATCAAGTGTATTGATGGCCTGTTAATACCCAGATAAATGCAGATAAACTCAACGGTTTCTTTAATCTACACCAGCGAGCACGCCATGTTACAGTACCATGATTCTTAGCGCACAGATAACTCTATATAACAGTAACGAAATGTCTAAACACTACATCAAGGTCTTAAAGGTGACAGAATAAGCTCTCGAGTCAACGACACTACAATTCTCTAAGGCCTCGTTTACAAGCAAGGGGGTGTAACCCTTGTGCTAGGGTTACCCTAGCAGGCGGGTCAAAGATAGCCCGGGTTTACAAGCAAAATTTCACAGGTAGGGTTACCCTACCACCCGGGACAACTTACCTATGCTTGGTAACCGCACGCATTGTTATCAATGTTCAAAGGGTCTGGAAACAAGTAAAAAGTTGTCCTGGGTAGGCGAGTTATCCCCAGCAGAGCGTTTACAAGGCAGCTAGGGTAACCCTCGCGCTAGGGTAACCCTAGCTCCCTTGTAAACATGTCGATGAAAAAAAGAAGAAATGTGGGAGCGTTAGGGTAACCCTCCTGCCAAGGTAACCCTGGCACTAGGGTTACCCTACCTGCTTGTAAACAGGGCCTAAGGCGATGCGAATTATGGACGTAAAATGAAAACCGAACTTTCGGACTTCAAGCAGGGCGTAGCGACAATTTGACGATTCGATGGCCCGGTAAATAGTATGTTCGAGTAACAATGTGTTCAAAAAGTATTGTTTAATAGAAGATTTGACGTCAAATCGAAGTTTTTTCAGAATTTTCAACATAACGCTGCCCAATTTCTGGCCTTGAAGGTAAGTAAACAACGATCTAAGCATGATCAATTTTACCGCGTGGGCTTTGTACACGTGAGAAATTTGTTCGTTTTTCGCTTATAACAGCAAATCATAAACTGTTTTGAATAATTCTGTCGTCCCGAAATATTTCTTGGCCATTTTAGTCTTGCTTCAGAGTCTTACTTCCTATTGATAGATTCCATGGAACTTGAGATCTCTTCACTCACGGACAAATTCGCATATTTTATTTTGAAATATGATCCACATGCCAATTTGCACACATGCGAAAATATTTAGCGATTTTTATCTTTCATCTTCATTTTTTAGTTAAAACGTAATATGCACCTATCGCTTTTTTCATCGGAAATAAGTTTTTTAATTAGTCTTCTTTAGCAAGAGCTTGTTTTTGGAAAAGATGATTTTTAAAAATTCACTGCGCATTGTGTTTGCTTTCTTGGTTTCTCCAAAATTTTGACTTTTCACAGGCACGTGTTACACGTAAATGTCAATGGGTTTAATCCATACTGAATGAATTTTTGGCTAAAAAATTTTTAATACATGTAAAGAAATTTTATTGCAAAATTTCCACTTATTGGGAGCTGGATCATTGGACAATGCAAATTCAAGACTTTTTATTGGCTTAGCCATTATGGTATATGAGCCAATATACCATAATCTACAACTATGGCAATCGTACGCTACGCGCCTCGTTGGCTATCTATCATCTCATATCCAACGCGCGCTCGTGGAATAATTGTCAAATATTATATATATACTTGAAGCAGTAAGAGTACATGTACCTTCGTCCGATTTTAATTTCCTTTTCTCTTCAGATAAAGACTATGTGGGTCAAAAGAAATTCCACTGTGGTGGGGCCCTTATTTCTCGTCAGTGGGTTTTGACTGCTGCTCATTGCTTTTTTACGAAGGATGAGATAACTGGGAAGGCCCGACCAGTTACAAGCCCATCTTCGTGAGTTATAAACCAATTTTCTTCTTCCTCCTCCATGCATCCGTACATCCATTCAACCATCCGTCCGATCATCATCCATTCAAATGTCTCCCCACGTACCCTTTTCTTTTGTTCTTTCATGTGATAATGGGCTCTTGGTTCCTTCTATTCATCTTACCATCCACATCGCAGATCAGTTCTTCTATTCGTTGATCATTTATCCGTTCACCATCCAGCTACTCCTCCGTTGGTCTGTGTTTCTGCCTGTCTAATAACACCATGCTTTGATGTTGATTCATACACCTATTAGGATGCTGTAATCAAATTAAACAAAACCATCTAAGTGCCTTTTGCAACAAAAAATTCCAGTTTAGCAGAAAATTCTCGGTTCAAAAAAATTACGCCTAAAGGACATTAGTAAGTTGATGTTTGGATCTTATTATCCGGCCTTTCTTTGGCACCTCTTTTTGCTCGCATTTTCCCCTATTCTTCAGTGTATTCCCGGCTCAAATTCACCGTTTTCTCTTGCCTTATTATGGTAAAATAGCGCAATGGAGGAGGGGGAGTGGTGAATTACTCCTCTCCTCGGCTATTAAGTGTGCGATAGAAAGTGGCCCATCAACTGAAAATATTTCTTTTATTGTTATCAGTCGAAAAGCTGCTGAAATCATTCCCGCAAAGTTCTCGTTTTGATTCTTAAGCAAAATGGTGTAATGTCACATATTCTTGTAATGTTCGTAGATACGTTGTGTACGCTGGCGCCTATGAATTGTCAGAGCAGGGTCCTAAAGGGACCACGCAGAGAACATCAACCAAGAAAATAATTCCTCATGATGAAGATTTTGATTTTAGCTCGTTTCGAAATGATATAGCTCTTGTGAAAGTCAAACAGCCGATTGAATTGACAGCGTTTGTACGAACTGTATGTTTACCCGAGAAAGATGAGCAAGATTTGGCAACTCCTGACGAATACGGCATAGTGGCAGGATGGGGGGGAACAAAACATGTTGAAGTTGGAGAGAGGGCTCAGAATGGCGACTTTTCAAAGGTTCTGAAACAGGCTTCTTTTAGAATCCAGAGTGATCAGTTGTGTGTGAACAAAGCAAGGCGTAACATCAACTCTTCCACGACATTTTGTGCTGGGGATGGCAAGGGCAAAAGCGACGCTTGCCACGGAGATAGCGGTGGAGCATTCGTCATAAAAAGTGGCAAACGTAGGGCATGGGTCGCCGCTGGTATTGTAAGTTGGGGCGATGGATGCGCGCAAAAGGGGCACTATGGATACTACACTAAAGTGCATCCATTCATCGATTGGATAAAACAAAAAATGAAAGAATATAAAGATTAGAGAAATCTGCAAGTGACTTTTGAAATTGAGTCAACTTCTGGTCCATTGGTTTTGTATAAGACTTCGCCTATGATAAGTCGTAGCTTCGCTCCCCAGATTCATAACTCTACCAATCGCGAATTGGTCTTTTTGTTTGTGTTTTTTGGCTTTCAATGGCCCCTTTTGATAATTTTGTTTTACTAATTGGCCCTTGTGATTACTTTGATTTGTAGCCTTATTTCACCTTCACCTGTGATCGAAACTCACCAGTGGCTTTAAAAAATGATGATGAAAGTTTTTGTTAACCATGACTTTTTATTGAAGGCGAAAAGGGCTAGCACATGACGAGAAACTAAACCTCGATAGAGGGTAATGCATTTTGGTTGACAGACGATGGTCGTGAATGTAACAGTGATTCCAAAGTCCCAATTTTAAAGAAAAGAGTTCTCTGAAAGAGATGCTTTAGATAATTAAAAAATACTCTTTTATGGAATGGTGATAACAATATATTTTTCTTCTCTGTATAACTTGAAGTCTGATGCGGATATGTAGGACTAAAGCAGTATCTTGCTTCTGTTATTTTAGTTAAAGATGAAGTGCATAGAAATAAACTAATAGCAGGAATTGAATTGGTGAAGATTTCTTTTTTGTTTATTTTAGAAAGTTTTCTCAAATCCTTTGTACGTTTTACTGAAGCTCGATTAAAATTCAGTTGTTTGGAGGTGATTCTGCATCTAAAAGCTCGTTTAAGTCGACAAATTAAGGAGCGATAATAAAAAGAAACAGAACAAAAATGTTGAAAGGAAAGAAATGAAGAAATTGGAAGATGAGCTGAACTTCAAGACGGACAATTGATAACTTAGCCTTTAAACTGACACTTCAGTCTCATTGGTGGCTCTTCGAAGAATGGAAACGCCTCCTTGAGTATGGTCAGAAGGAGTGGGCTACACATCTCCTCTTACTTCCGTTGCGTTGGCGAGAGGAACTGAGGTCCGTTGTTGTATAACAATGACCGTGAGCCTCCTTGCTCCATTACTAAATCGTTTACAGAGAGCTACAATTTTTTTTCTCTTTATTCTTCCAGTTTCCCGTTTTCAAACTGCAAACTTTCAAGTGTGCAAGCAACACGCAAAAAGCTTTTCGGCGGAACCGTGACAATGAGAATAACCCACCTTTAGATTAATGTATTCCTCGACGTGAGCTCTGTAGTCGAGACACGGGTTTGATTATAGTGTGCACCGGATGAAAGTGTCATCTAAACTAACCGGAAATACCTGTGTAGCCCTGTGTGACAAGTTTTACGCTCGCAGGCCATTTCAAGGTTTATTCGATACAATTTGGGTGTCAGTTCAGTCGATTTTGCTAAAGAATACATAAGACAGGAGGAACTTAAGGAGGGGGTAGCATTTTAACCTCCTTAACCTTTTAGTTCCCTAAAGTGATTAACATATAACTTCTCCTTATGATGTCCCATAAGTTGTTCAGCAAACAGGAAATGAGAAGACTCAAACGTATCAGTTTGAAGCTTTTTTTTCTTGCTCCTAAACCAAATTCTCGTAATTATTTGTAAGGACATGTGTAGCAGCTAGAGGGGAGAATTAACAGTTGGATCTTGAGAGTTGAAGGTTAGATTTGAGTAACATGTTATTCCGTAGACAGCGTAGCCAGTACTGATACTCAATACTCAAAGACGGAACGAAATAGAGTACGTTTCGTTGTAAAGCTTGATTGAGCATGTGAGCGTGTGGACGCTGATCAACTCCCGCGAGGAAATACGACGCGCGTGTGTTACATGTTAGGAGAGCGAAACGGATTTCAGTTCAGGACGTTAACGTGACACCAATTTTCCTATTTATGGAAAGCAAAAAGACTTTGTTTTAAAAACTCTTTTTTTCTGCCTTACATCTTTCTATACCTTCTTTGCCCAGTGCAGTTTTAATTTTATCACTCGACTAACTCAGTGAAGTGGTTTGAAAGCTATACTCTCGGGGAAAGTAGTCTATGAATGTAGCACCAAAATACATAGATGACGTCATGGTGTAGTTGTCGCCGCTGCTGAAGGTCAACAGCGTGTGGGAAGGAACATCATACCACTGTTTCCTTTTAATCCTACGCTTCAGATAATCCGGAAAGAAGAAAGCTTCAAGCTGTCTATTGTCTCTGTTTTATTTCGATAACGTGACTAACTTGGTTGCTTCATAGTGTAAGAATTGCACATTTTATTTTGCATTTAACTGAGGTGTTTACACGAGAGAAATGCATGAAGAAAAAGTTTTGCTCCTTTGTCTTGTGAAATCATTTGTCTTTCTTATGGAACTAAAAATGGGCTGAAATGGAACTTAATACATGGAGTCTTGCCAAACAAGTCTCGTGCCTGCGTGATCAGGCATAGGTTTCATTTAATTTCTTAACTGTTGAACTGATGGAGTAAAATCACATCACAGTATGGCAAAAACTGAGACTGTAATGCTTGGTGCTAGATGATTTTTTTCCTCTTTGACTTGGAATATCCTACATGACTGCATTTCCAATAGATCCGGGAGGAATATATCAAAATCACTGCTGTCAGTTCCTAAATATTTTTAAAAACAAAAAATGTACTTCAATTATAAGTGCTGATAGAAGTCAGTCACGGAAATAATTTATCCCTCCTACATGTGTTTTGTATAAATTCTAAGAAAAAACGGACTTCCTGTTCTATAGAAAGTGTTCGATGAGAAAATTATGTTGATGCCCAATAAATAATTTTGAGTGAGGGTCTAGTTTTTCACACGGGGAAGTAAAATGTCAGTGCCGCTCCGCCCCAAATCAGACCTTATGGTTTTACATTGTTATGTCCATTTTGGAGGGATATGGGTTGCAACAAAACAGGGATGGGTCATTATACTTTTGTCTTTTGTTGGTTCAGTCTCCCAAGTCTATTTGTCAGGGCTTGAAGGTATACGATTTGTTGATGACTTATATCAGTTTTGTTATCCCTACGAGAAGCCATATGCTAGAGGTCATGCGGAGGACTGAGTATATGTTTACCAAGTTTCCCCTTACAAACTTGCCTACTCCCTCGAAAACATGATATTATAGGTGTGATGTATATACAACAAGGAACTATTCTACTAAGAGAACCTTCCGATTAGATCCAAAAGGAAATTATTTTGCTGTGACCTTAGACATTTTTCCTTGTTTCACGACAAAGAAACAGTGAAACACGAGGAAGAAAAATTAAGATTAACCTGTCAACACCTCAGCTTGGTGCTTTTGCGAGACACGTCCCAGCAGATCACACATCACGCCTTATAACCACAGCATTGCAGGAAGGAGTTTCATTATTCCAAAGCTTTGCTGAAAGGATGGCGAAGCTTGTCGGTGCAACGCTGCGAATAACGGTACTTCTACTTGCGTTGGGTTGTATAGCAGCCAAAAGGTTAGTTAAATTTTTCTTTCAACAATGATTAAGTCTCCGACCTTTCTTGATCTTTTTCTTTTTTTAAATTCATTAGTTTCGGCGTACGTTTTGTCGGTAACACGAACTGCAAAATGTTGGGTAATCACGCTCCAGCATTTAACTGCCACGGCAATTAACTGCGAGTGAGTGCAAGTCCGCAACAAAAGCCAAAATATTAAACAAGCAAATTTTTGCTTTCAATCAAAGCCGGTAAATTGGAATAAACCAGCTGAGCTCAAGTGCTTTGTCAACCGTTACACGATTGGTAACGGCGCGCTGTGCTTTTAGACAAATAAACTTCGTATTGCTCCGGTTGAAACTGAGGGAGCACCAAAAAAATTAGCTTTTGGGAAATAAGCCCTCTTAAATTTAAAATATCGGACATTACACTTTTTCAGTTCATGAGTATCGTTTTAATTTGTGCGGATGATACGCGGCGCTCCAAAACTGGCCAGAAATACTAGATATAAAGAACGATATCTTAAGCATGACAGAATGAAATTGTGTTCCGCGATTTTTTG
Organism: Stylophora pistillata; assembly: GCF_964205215.1. Taxonomy (NCBI): domain Eukaryota; kingdom Metazoa; phylum Cnidaria; class Anthozoa; order Scleractinia; family Pocilloporidae; genus Stylophora; species Stylophora pistillata. The sequence continues at coordinate 21,346,803 of NC_142522.1, forward strand.
TGATTTCTTGGCTTGCAGGAGCGCTGAAAAATGCGCTTTGAAGTGTATGTATGTTTCAGATCAAACTGAAACTTTTCTTCCGAAGAAAAAAACTGGCCTATGTGTAACCTTTGCGCTTGAGTGACTGGGCATTACGTGGGCCTTTTCATATCTAGGATTGAATATGCTTTGAGACCGGAAATACAAATTAGTTAAAAATTTGAATGAAGATTAAGTTTTGTTTGGACTTATTTTATAGCTAATATTAATAAAGACCAGTTCAATCGGCATTTAAAACTTTCGAATTTTTCTTCTTCTTCGAGAATTGATATTTGGAAATAAATGAGTGTCGAGCCAAATCTTCCAGATGCTATTTGGCTTTTTAGAGAATTAAATTTAAGCTACTGAAAAACCACAAGTGAGCTTTTTTCGCGAGTGGGCTGTTGAGTTCCATCACAAGTCGGTAAACCTTGGCAAAAGTTCTCAGAATGGTTGGGAGTAAGCGAAAGATGAAATATAGCGGTACTATGTGACATTCATCTGAGGTATATTCTCTTCGCAGTGGAGGTGAAACCTGATCAAATATGCGAGAGTGCAGATCAGGCCTCATGCTGTGTTTCGTCTTCCGTTAGCATTAGCTCCTGTTAATTGTTCGTCCAGAAGTGCTGTAGCTGATTGTAATCTTGTTTTTCCAAATACCGTGTAGGCGTCTCAGGAAGTAAAAGTATTGTTTTTTCTCAAATATCGGGAGCATGCGTGGGTCATTTGGCGGGCAATAGCAAAGCAAAAAATATGGCGAATTCACATGAACCTTCACGGAATGTTGATTTTTGAATTAAATTTTGATTCATGGATGTATTCAGGCGTTTAAGAGGATGTTTATTTCATTCTCTGCAAGAGCGCCGCATTAAATGTTATAACAAATAATTCTTTTTAATGATATGAGATATGTATTTTCATATTTTCTAAAATAATACTGACCTCTTTATATCAAACCTTCTTCTGAAGCTAGATTTCATTTAATTAAGGAAAAAAAATCTGTATACTTTAACCATACATTGCTCTATAAGTTCCCTACGAATAAGACCATGAGTAAGAGAGGTTCGTCATTCAAAATTCTCCGTTTTGAATGGGGCAGGGGAGGCTGCCTGGTTAAGAAGGACGGCTAATAGACTTGGGCTCTGTAAACTTATTTAGTGTTGAACTCATTTGTAAATTTGAACGCATTCATGGCGTAATCTGTAACAGTGATGATATGCTCTTGTCTAGTCAAAAAGGGTGTAAAATCAATGGATTTTTGTTTTTCAGACAATTATCAGAATGTAGGGGTTTTTGTTCTTAATACAATCAAGCCGCAAGCGTGTTAATTATTTTTTCTATTTAACAAATGGTAAACACCACAGCGTACACTATTGAGTTATGGATGCACGCGGGAGGTTGCTAAGCACGAAAGAAGCGTAAGAGTCGCGCGAGGCGATAGCCGAGAACGATTCTAGCTTCTTGAGTGCTTAGCAAACCTTCCAAGTGCATCCATAACTCAATAGTGTACGCTGTGGTGTTTACCATTTGTTTTATAACATAACATTGATACATTGAAGCTAACGAGTTCCCTTTTATTTAACAAGTCTTACGTGACCAGAAAAAACAAGCGCGCGCGGTAAAATAGTCTTTGCATTTGCTCACGTCAGCAGCGCACACCCACGGGCAAATGGGGCACGCTAAATTGACCAATCAGAGCGCGCGCTTAACTTTGGTTATGTTATAATTGATTTTATCTGCCATTTCATATGTTACTACGATTTACGAAAATTGATCAAGATTAGAAAAAAAGACTATGGTGAGGAAACCAAATAAGAGGCATAAAGGCTTATAAGCAGCGCAAGATCAATAAATCTAGATTATAGATATGATAAACAATGAACATGTTGACGAGCCGTATATTGTTGGTCATAGTAGAATTAGTAGTTATTGATAATAAAAATTTTTTTTTCTAAAGAATGTGAGAGACGAAGAGCCAGTAATCTCAGGAGTAATTCATGAAACTTGGTTGAAAATTTATCTTTCAATCTTTCATTTTATCATTTCAGGTTTTCTATAATGGCTCCAAATGTGTTTCACATTGGTGTCCAAGAGAAGGTATCAGTGACGGTGTTCGACGCACCACAACTGGTAACAGTGAAGTTGTATCTACAGGACTATCCACACAGACGAAAGACATTCTCAGAAGTACAAGGAGTTGTTTCAAACGGTAACTTCATATTGGTTGATACTGAGAAAAAATATATCTTTTCATGTAACATAATGCAAAGTCTTATCGTTTTATTTTCCTTTCTCCAGATAACAGCGTTTTTCTGCCTGTAAAGGTATGACAAGTTTACTCGATTATTCTGTAATGTATAGGTTATCTTGTTAAAATTAAAGAATATATGTTGTAAGTGTTCTCTAACGTCAGGGGAAAGTACCAGCTCAGTAAAACCTAAGTGTTTCCTTATGTAAAAAAACATCTTATTCTTATACCAAGATATTTTTATGGCAAAGCAGAGGCCTTTTTGAGAGAAAATAGGGCTTTGCGGTCCAGATATAAAATAGTAGGTACTATCTGAGGTTCAATTAAAAGTAGAATTTTGTTTGTTACTTACTGCTGTTCCTTTTACCCCACTCAAGGTGAATCCGCAAGACCTTTCAGATCCCAACTCTGTTGATAAACAGTATGTTTATCTGATTGCAAAGTCAGACGATGGCCACTTTCAGTTTCACAAAGAAGCAAAGATTCTTTTGAGTTACAAAGACGGCGTGGTATTCATACAGACCGACAAACCCATCTACACACCGAGACAGAGTGGTAAGATATTACAAATGATCCCCTTCGACCGAACCTTGAAAAGGAAATTCACTATTCACTCCTCATGTGAACTGAGTCTAACTCAAATTTCTTTCTTTTAAACAGTGAAAATCAGAGTGATGCCGCTCGAGTTTGATATGAAGCCATCAAGGAGGAAGGTGAGTACACTATTCACCACAATCGGCAGTAACGTCACAATCTGATTGGCCAATTTGACGTTGTCGATGTACAGACAGGGCTTCTCGCGTCAACTTGTCACGACACATACACGAAACGTGTCACGCACTGGAAGAACCGTTTTATATTTGACATCGATAATCATATTGTGGTACAAGGAAGGAAGGAAGGAAACTCTTTATTCGCACTATTTCAAGAGGTTACTACAGATTATAAAAGTCAGAATATATAAAAAAAACAGTAAATTACATCAATAATCAAAAGTAAAATGTGCACAGTGACCAAAGTAGCATAGCTTTCGAGTTGGCCACAGACAAAACGACAGTGGTTAAGCATAGTCTATACTCTTATTGACAATGATATTTGTCATCACAGTGGTTAAAATGTTGTGGATTAAACAACCGTCGATTTGTTAAATTTACATGATACTTTCAGTCTTCCTTACATATCATTTTGCCCATCAGAATCAACTTAAAACTCATACGGCAATCAAATCCTACTTGCTCTGAAAACACTCTTTTGTAACAGAGAGTTTAGGAATCCCTCTTCTCAAAGCTAAACCCTAAACCCTTGATAATGTAAAGGTAGCTGTATTGTGGCTTTTTTTTTTTTCTTAAATTTGAAACATTGGGCACACAAACGAGAATAATTGAAAGACCCTAAGAGTTGGCAGGCAACGGAAAAATTCTCTAGGAAGTTTTTTCGAACAAACTAACCTTTTGTTTTGTATTTTGGCATCTTTATTTCTCGACACTTATCTTACTTCCACACATCTTATTTCTTTATAGATTACCGTGGTAGTTATGGTAAGAATTTACTGCTTGTTTTTTGTTTATTTTTTAATGCGTTCGTTTATAAAGAGTTATAAAGAGAAAGGTTATAAAGAGATCGACGCTGCTGGAGACGTGATGGCTTCCAACTACGTCTTATTTGCAAACAGTGTCCTTTTCTTAACCCCCTCTGAGTGTTTGAACGATGAAGAATTCGTTAATCACAGCACACTCCTTTAACCAAAGCGACTAACCCTGTTGGAACATAATTTTTTAGCAACCTCTTTTACAGAGTTTTAAAAGAGTTTGGCCCTAAACCTGTTAACCTAATTTATGGTGATACTTTTGTTTTTCAGAATCCACAGGGTGTCCGTGTACAACAGTGGAAAGACTTGGATACCACTACAGGTGTGAATTGTTCCTTGTCAAACCTTTAGAGAGATGTATAAGAAGGTCCCACCAGACGTACATATTGTCCATTCTTCTTTTATTAGCCACATGTTCGACTGATATTCTTTTTTTTTGAAACGTGTGAATATACCACGACTACTTTTCTACTTAATCTCTTGCTATCGTCTTCACTTTTTCGAAAGAGTTGTGTTTCGGAAATTGTTTTGAGAACTGAACTTGTAGATAAGGGGGCTAGATAGTTAATTTTTGAATAAGATGCGGAATTTTTACGTGCAATGTCAGTGTGATCAATCTTCAGACCCAACATGTTTTTGTCACGTGCTCCTCGCGGGCTATTTCAAAATGGCGGCTTGCTTAATGAAACGTACAGTAAACTTCAAAATATGATTTACGTGTCTTAATCACCCAGCAATTCAAGGAAGGTGTCTTTACTGTTTAAATACGTGATGAAATATTGTTTCGGTGGTTGTCAAGTAATGCAAATGATGGTAAGGTTTCTTTATATGATTGTGTTATGGCTGTTACTGATTGTGGATGTTGGGATCGACATGCTTAATTTATAAATTTATTTCCCTATCAAGGTATCATATCAAAAAGACTCGAACTGGGCGACTTTGTACTCCATGGTAATTGGACCATAACAGCCGTTTACGGTCACCAGGTATTCCAGTTCTCTAAGCTCTTTAAATGTCTTCAATGATGGTAATATGGCAAATCTTTTACTCTATGAACAAATATGTAATGCCGTAATTCCGAAACCAAGTTGGATGCATGTTATTGGATAAGTTAGATTTCTATTTTGCTACTCAGTTTCTATTTTTCTCTGGATCACATCTTTGTCCCAGTCAATGACAGTGATATTAAAACAATACAGATTTCAACTTAAAACAGAATGATTTCAGTCACATGAAATAAAAAAAGAAAAAGCATTTTACACGTGGTCATTGACTGAATTTCTTTTTCTTTATTCCTTTTTTTCTTTTCTTTTTTTTCAAAGAACATCCACAACACTTCTGTGCAGTTTGAAGTGAAAGAATATGGTAAGGATACATTTTGAAGGGCTCAATCAGTTCCTTGATGTTTCTCATGCTAAACGTTGCGTACTTCTTTAATATTTTAGTGCTACCCAAGTTCTCGGTGAAACTCACAGTGCCACCTTACATACTGAAAACTGATAATGAATTCACGATCAATATTACTGCAAGGTAAGAGATAACTTGGTTACCAAAACAAACACTATCCTAACCTGAGATACTTTTAAAAGACAATGTAGCTCTTTTGAAATTTTCAGAGAATATTCTTACAGAGAATGAGAAAGATGGTAAAGTTTGAGCTAAGTCATAAACAAAAATGTTTTATTCATCTAGTCAAAAGTGTAGGACAGAAAACTTGTGTACCCACTGCAAGGATAAAATATCAGTCCTTTTTATTCTGTGCACCAATGCTCTACTATTGAGCTTAAGAGAACTCTTTGATCACTAGACCTTTGCTAAAACTTTAGGGAACTTGAGTATTATTGTTTGCTAAGGTCGAGAAGAGGAGAAAACAATAAATGGAAACATAAAAAGGGCAAAGTATAAGCCACAAATTTGAAAAGCAGCTAAGCCTTCTTGCTAATTTACAATCTGTTTTGTTGCTGGCCTTTTCTCTTTTTCCACTTCAATTTTTTTTACTCCGTTGATTAAATTTAGTGATAGCCCCTCACTATCACAGCAGAGTTCTGTCGGTAGTTTTCTTTATATGTTATGTGTTTTTTTGTATGATACTTGTGCAAGAGCTGAGTGATAAGATTAGAGTTGATAACAGACTACAAAGATTCCACACTTGAACCCAAATAGTTTAAATCCAACAAATTTTACTTGAGTATTATTGTTTGCTAAGGTAGAGAAGAGGAGAAAACAATAAATGGAAACATAAAAAGGGCAAAATATAAGCCACAAATATGAAAAGCAGCTAAGCCTTCTTGCTAATTTACTATCTGTTTTGTTGCTGGCCTTTTCTCTTTTTCCACTTCAATTTTTTTTACTCCGTTGATTAAATTTTCCTGATTTTTGCCATGATATGGCAGTCACAAAGGTGCTATTGTGGTTGTCACATAGCAGTAAAATTTGTTGGATTTAAACTGTTTGGATTGAAGTGTGGAATCTTTGTAGTCTGTTATCAACTCGAATCTTATCACTCAGCTCTTGCACAAATATCATACAAAAAAACACATGAGATATAAAGAAAACTGCCGACAGAACTCTGCTGTGATAGTGAGGGACTACATATACATCAGAGAATCACAACTATCCTAAGGAAGTGGCCCACTAGAAATTTCCAATGTTTAAATAAATGTCTGGATGTGAACAGAAAAAAACTGGGTGGAGTATTTGAAGTTGATAAACAAGAAAGCTAAAAGCAAGTTCTGTGTCATTGTTTGAACTCTTTCCTTCCTTGTTGCACAATTTAAATTTTGCACCATTCACCAAATTGAAATATGGCATCCAATTTGAATTACCATTGTTCTGGACTTACTAGCCTTGTCTTTACATGGAAATGCAAAAGGATTATCACATGTGTGAGAGGCTAGTAAGTCCAGAACAATGGCAATTCATATTGGACGCCACATTTTGATTTGGTGTATAGGGTAACCAATCTTTTTTTTTTTAGCTGTTTTGACTTGAAATCAAAATAAAGTTAACCCATGGTCACATCTCTCTTTGTTCATTTTTTCCAAGGTACACATATGGGAAACCTGTCCTGGCAAATGCTAAATATTCTTTGTCTATAGTGGGTCTTGATGGTCAAACTATAATGTTTGATTCGCAAACCATCATGGTAGGTTATAACACAAGGATCAGATTAGATTGACAGAGTCAATTGTCATTGTTTGTTCAGTTTATTGAAAGACTGAACAGAATACGTGGTTTATCTATCGATTGACTGATACACTGACTGACTTACTGGCTGACTAATCACCCATTTACTCACTCTCTCACTCACTCACTCACTCAAGCACTCATTTGCTCTCTCACTCAATCACTCATTCGCTCTCTCACTGACTCATTGACTGACTGATCTCAACTGATCGACTGACTAAGTTAGTGACTGACTGGCTCACTGACTCATTGGCTCATTGAAGAGAGTTGTTCTTTTAGCAATATTTGTTTCACTATTCACCTCCATCCATTTTTGACTCAGCTCCACAGCAGTGGGGTTACTACTGTACCACGACGGGTCCAGATGATCCGAGACCTCCCTGGGAAAATCTGGTTCCCGTTGCAAGCCAGACTTCTGGTTCAGGTTGATGTTGTTGAGTTGGTGACAGGTAACACGGCAACAGTTGAGGATAGGACGTGCCAATTTACATCAAGCCCTTACCGCATTGCCTTCAAAAACACGCCAAGATACTTTAAACCGGGATTGCGGTATGTAGTGAAGGTAAGAACTGTTACATAACAGCTCTTTGAAATACTTTGGCTCAAAATTTAGAGACAACATACAAAAAAATAGTAGCTTCTAATTGATTAAAATGACCATATGTAGTCCTTTTTATGGTGTTGAATCTCACCCCCCCCCCCTTTAAAAAAAAGTAGGTTGAGGCAAGGAGGAAGGAATTCCAGGAATTCAACATTATTTTGTAACTCTACTTGTTAATTGGTCTAGGGAGGGCAAAATCTACCAAAAATACAGTTAAATTCAGTCTTGAAGCTCTCATACTTTGAGTTAAAAAAACTGTGTGACTCAACAGAGAATAGGCTAAGGTCTTTTACACTTGACAATCAAGTAAAGTCTGGGAAAAGGGTGATTTGTGTGCTAATCTGGTCTTTTGTCATGAGAATGAAAAGCACATGGACTGTCATGGCCCACAGAAAGGATCTTCAGTTCCATGTACTTTAGTTTCTTCATATAAAAGTAATAATGCATAACTTCTAGCAATGTTTGGCAGATTTTGATATAATTGCTGCGATTGTATTCTAGGCTTTGGTTACCTATCCCAACAAAAAGCCAGCTAAGAATGTTCCAATGCTGATTTCTGCCCAAGGGATAAAAGGCGATGCTAAAAATGATTTGAGGAGAGAGGATCGAGACCCCAATTCAGTAGACTTAACAGATGAAAATGGAGAGGTTGAGTTTGTGGTGGATGCTTGTTTAGACTGTGACGAAATTCATATTAAGGTTAGATCAAACACAGTGAGCGTAATTCATCCATCTTTCTGTAGGGTAATAACTAAAAAGATTATGTATTGTGCGTTCAAAACCATTTGGATTATTTCAAATTGAGTTGGCTTTGAATCAACAAAAAGTTGACTGTAATTTGATATCCACCAAACTCTTTTGATAGTAATAGACGCCAGAGCTTTACTTCTGTCACATTGCAGTCTTTAAGGGGCTGATAATTCAATGTTGAAATTTTTTTGTAACATTCATTGATAAATGAATAGGTGGAAGAATTAAGCAATTTGTCAATGTATTATCCAGTTTAAAATAAAGCCTCTAAATCAATTGGCAAAAAACTAAAACATTAAAATTGCAACTGTAAGATTTAAAATAATAATAAATAATAAATACGTAAATTGAAGCTCCCCATAAGGGACTTTTCAGCCACAATGTAGACTAACTAAGTGCTTAAGAATCCCCACTGGTAGGAGGCAGACTAGTGGGCTATTTACAGAGCGCAGCCGAGGAGTTGAACTAGGGGCAACCGAGAACAAATCTAATGAATAATAGGGTGAAAGACTTGAACCCGGGACACCGGATTACAAGTCCAGCACCCTAACCACTCGGCCACACCGCCTCCCAGTATTGATATGAATGATGACCCACCACCACCCAACATCCTCTTTGATCTAGTAGGTCAGAAGATGTAATCTCTCTCTCTCTGTAATAACACAATAAAGATTGTAAATAATTATGTTTTGGACCCAGCTCAGAGTTATTTTAACCCGAGCCGCCGAATGAAGAAAAAAAGGGCAGCAAAATAGTTTGATCAATCACTTGATGGCGAGTATTTTGGCTGGCCAAAATCTCCATTTTAGCAAAAAGCGCCACAGTACCCGGCAAAGTGATAATTATGAGATTTACACACGGTCCAGTATGAGACTGGTGCGTAATTAATTTTTTTTTTATTAGGTTAAAACGGACAACCAGAAACTAACTCCTGAACAGAATGCGGTGGCCAATAAGGTGGTGACCCCATTTGACGCAGAAAACGGACCGCTGATTATGGTGCGCCAGCTGACACATGGAAAGGTAACTTTCACTATCTGATCAACCCTTAGTGATTTACATTTCAAGATTTTCTGGCAGTAGGCAGCTTCTTAACCCCACTCGTCTTAAAGATCCTCACGTGATATTCTCAATCGAAGGAGCTGGAAGACAAATCGTGAACAGCAGATGACCATTTGGCTTTAGTAAGATTTTTACTCGTGATCCCCGGATAGCAGTGTAAGGCCATACTAGCTGAGATAGCGCTACTCCACAATTTTTTCGTTCGCTCATTTTAGAACTGCATATACACTCACAAAGATATTTTTCTGCAGGTATATGCATATTTTATCGACTGGGACGAAAATGATTTTCGCGGAGGTAGCCGATTGGAAGGCAAATCAAACTGTCCACTGAGTTTGTAGTCCTGATATGAACGTTTTGATAAGTGGTTTTACAGCTTGGTCCATGAATAGTTTGATAGAGAGCTTTTCGTTTGCGTGTCATGAAACCAAAGCCTGCTATTACCAATCAGAAAAATATGTCATCACGCGGTATGAACTACGAGCAGTCCTGCCTTTTTTGCGAAGCCAGTGCAATCCTGGGTTAGTTTGACTCTCAGACTACCCCAAACCACAGACTTCGTCCGTCGTAAATAAAAACATGCTTATTTAGCCCTTTTTTTCGTAGGTTGGCCGTAAAATACAGTGTGAAAGTTACCGAGACCGCAACGACGCTGCTGCTAAACTTTCGTTTGCGGTAGGTTGAATTCTCACCTTTGCCGCGTTGACTGTACACTGATGAGGACGCTGTCGAGGATAGTACATGTGCGCAATGGATAACCCTTTTATTCCTGAGATCTCAATGCAATTCTCCTTTCTGTCAGCCATACACTTTTAAAGATGTTAGTTCTGATGTGGCACCTTTTCGTTCTTCTGAATGGATAACTCACCATTCACACTCCAGTTCCAATAGCGCCTGATTTGTGTTTGTCTAATATGAAAAGTTCGATTTCAGGTTGTGTCTCGTGGACGAATTATATCTCACAACACAACAAACAATTTTGACGGCATGTTTAAAAGTTGGTCGTTCCGTGTCACTCCTGAAATGTCACCATCAGCGCGTCTGATTGGTTATTACATTGACAGCAACGAACGAGTTGTAGCTGACAGCATTTTGCTCAGAATTGATGACAAACTTCCCACCGAGGTGAGGGAAAAAGATTTAGTATAAAGAAAGCGGGAAAGAATTTTCTTTAAAATCCGTCAAAGGGTTTTCATTTTCTTCTGGGTGGTTAAAGGACTTCTTGTATCTTTAATTTGAACCGCAATCTTCCAAAAAAATTGTTCATAAAAAGAGAAATGAATACTTGTGTTGCGTTGTGATTCATGATTACCTTTTTCATTTCATTGCATCGCAAAACAGCTGCACTAATTTTTGTGAAAAGTTTGTGTTCGCAGAAATAAGAACGGTCGTCGTAGCCTTTTAAATCCCGAAATGTGATTGTCCCTCCAGCTGCTACACATTTCCTTTTAAATTAGATAAGAGAATTTGGTGTTAGATCAAGATAAAAATATCTACCTGATAAGTTTCATTATTCTCATTACCTCTTTGGTGAATGATGTATGGATATTTTATGGAGAAGTTCCATGTTTATTACTTGAGTAAATCGGCGAACGTGGGCCCTCCGTTTTCACATACCCTCAACCTATAACCATACTTCTAATACTTCTTGTTCTTACAGTTATATTTCTTATACCTATACAATACTTACCGCATTTTGTCAACATTAGGTCGAATTTCCAGATGCATGGCAGCAGCAGTCCGACGGGAGTTTGGTGCAACTCAACGAAGTGGAACAACTCCCGGGGAATCATTACCGACTGCTAGTCAGGGCCCCACAAGGGACACGTCTGGGTCTTCTTAGTGTGGACCAAAGCGTGTACCTTTTGAGGAACGAGAACAGACTCACTAAGGAAAGGGTGAGTGGTGTCGCTTAACAATGCTGCAGTTGAAATATTCGTCTATGTTGCTAGTTTCTTTGTCAATGTATTTCACTAAAATGGCGGACTCAGTCCCCTTACGAAGAGGGAATACTGGTACATGTAGATGGTTTTTGTGTGTTTGTTGAGGGGGGACTTATGGATGACGTCGGGGACTTACCAAATTATCAGTGAGTCAAAAAACAGTGAAGTATTTCACTGCCAATGAATAAAGGGGAGGGAAGTTTCTTTAGAAACTGCGGTGCTGCGTCGGTCGGGGTGTATAACAAGATAATTTAGTTTTATCAACTGACTTGATAATGTAAATTGGCCACCGTAAAGACTTTATAAAGCTGACAATTCGAGCTTTAGCCCTTCGTAAGAGCGGCTGTGTGTGTTTACATGCAGAAAACGGAGTGGGTTAGACCTCGTGTAAATAACCGGACCATTGTGTTTCCCTTCCCAGATTTTCAAGGCCATGGAGAGACTTGATCTTGGTTGTGGTGTAGGAGGAGGAAGGAACAACAAAGACATTTTTAAGGTTGGTAGTGTTACCAGATAGACTACAAATGGACGAAATATATCCCCAATTTTCTATTTCCATTTCCAATTTTCCAAAAATTGATCAGTTTCTAATCCTTTTTCTAGGTGAGTCGATACTCTTAAATCCCGAAAGTTGTTTCGTGGCTGTTGAAAAGAGTTGTAAGGCGAACTAGATTTGAAAATGAAACGATAGCGGGAGTTTAAAAGAATATTCGTCTAGTAAAGAGCTGGTGACGAGTTAAAGGCATCGCAACTTTTTGAAAATTTTCTGAGATTCTTTGATAGAAAAAAGTACAGCCATACAGCTTCTCCTCAAAAGTTGCAATGATTCTACCATCGCTTTTCGTTGTTTCCTTAGAATGCTGGTATTGTCCTAATGACTGAGAACTTTGTGAGTGACGGGAGAGAAGGTATCGTGCTGCATTGTTTTTTCTTTCTCTCTGTGAAATCTCTGTCTCCTTTCTTCCACACTAGCAGAAGTTTCAATAACTTTTTCGATAAGCTACGGTGGCCCAGAAGGCTCAACGCAAACAAAAAGTATACTGCAGCAAATAAAAAATATACTGCAGCAAATAAAAAATATACTGCAGCAAATAAAAAAATCAAAACGCAAAGAAAAAAAGTACCGCAGCAAATAAAAAAATGCAACGCAAACAAAAAATACTGCAGCAAATAAAATATGCAACGCAAACAAAAAAAAAAAAAGAAAACGCAAACAAAAAAATTGGAACGCAACGCCAAGGAAGACTGGGTAATAGTTCTTAGTTTCCCGCCAACACTCGTTCCATCCTTTTCTTGTTCGCCTTTCCGAAACCATGTTTTGCAGCGAACTTATGATAGTAACATGCTGCTCCTTTAAAAATTCGATAATAATTTTTTTTTCGTACCCTTGATGAAAGTAATCTTCTATAATCCTACGCAGATCGCTTTCGTCCATAATCAAAAACGAGTTCCAGTTCATGCTGTTTTGGCGGGAAACTAAGAACTATTACCCAGTCTTCCTTGGCGTTGCGTTCCAATTTTTTTTGTTTGCGTTTTCTTTTTTTTTTTTTGCGTTGCATATTTTATTTGCTGCCGTATTTTTTGTTTGCGTTGCATTTTTTTAATTTGCTGCGGTACTTTTTTGCTTTGCGTTTTAATTTTTTTTTATTTGCTGCAGTATATTTTTATTTGCTGCAGTATATTTTTTATTTGCTGCAGTATATTTTTTGTTTGCGTTGAGCCTTCTGGGCCACCGTAATAAGCGGCTGCTGATGGCGTGACAGGCAACTGGGCCCGAAAAAAGGGGCTGCAAGGCGGAACCCAAACACGACAGTCTCCTCGCAGGCTCAACAACGGTGGTGAAATTGGTAGACAGGCGGGGAGGGGGGGGGTGGCTTTTATTAACCCCCCTGCATTAGTTGTCAAGAAATATGTAAGGGTGCGGGGTGACATTTTACGGACTAGATATTTCCATTCAGGAGGACGTAATAACCTTTTTTTATTTACCTTCTATCCACTTGCCGTCTTTTAACCCTTTAGCCCTTAAGAGTGACCAGCTTCTAACTTTTCCTAACAGTGTCTTCCCTAAATCAAATGTAAAGATCATGGGAATACAGGAAATGACCACCAATTTAAGAAGCTCCTAATTCTCAAACAAGTTCTCCTTGTCAATAGCATAGGAAATGTAGCGAGAACAGAGCGGACAATTTCAATACTAACTTAGGGTGCAAACGATTAATCCAGCGATTTTCCCCTTTCAAATACCCAGGAAAAGACAATGCGCTTCTTCTTTTTTCTAGTGCATGGTGAGAAATGAAAGAGAAAACAAGCTTTCAGTCAGTACCTGAGTCAAAAATTTAACCTGTACTAAAACGTACCGGATGATCGTTTGCGCCGTTCTTAACCCTTAAATCATTATCTCTACCTTGTAGAATTCCTGTTCAAGGCCGTAGGTCTTCAGATATGATTTCAATATTGTTTGTGTTGACAGATTACGGTTGCGACCACAAGAATGCTCGGAAGAAGAGGAGTGCAAGCAAAGAAGGTAAACAAATTCCTTTTCATAAAACGATTGTATTCAAATCAGTTTTTATTTTCTCTCAGCATTTTACAACGTAACAGTTGGTGTGTGTTTCCGTTTATCTCTTTTCTCTTTAAAAGCTCAAATTCGTAAGTAAATGTTTTTGACTCAACAGATTGCAGCAAATCCTGTAAATTGGGTCAAGAGCCCGACGAGGATGGTAGAACATGTGCGAGGCGCGCCGTGGAGGACTATTCGGAACTTTCGCCCACTTGTAGAAAGGCGTTCTGGGATTGCTGTAAAAAAAAATTTGGTGCAGAAGGTAAGGGTTAAGTGTATAGGTTCATCTTTGCTTGGACTTTCGGCCTTCTTCACTTTAAACGACAAGGATTTGGTTGACTAACATGGTTAGTACATCATCGTAAAGTACCCCACCCCTACTCCCCAGGATTTGGTTAGTTCCCCCACCCCTCTCCCTAGCATTTGTCGGTTACTCATCCCCTCTCCTCTGCATTTGGTCAAGTTTTTTTTAGTGCCCAGTTATACTCGTGGATTGACGTTCGAATATCTTGCACATAACACGAATAAAACCCTCCCTCTACCACCCCCCCCCCCGGCCCCTTCTCGGCTGAGAACGCTTTCGATCCTGAGTCTAACGTACTAGGCCACGAAAATGATAATAGTAAGTACCTGACAGATTGGGAAGGCTGGGACTTCAATTCTCGTTTGGCATGATTTTCTTTCAATCAGAGGCGTGGCATTCTTATCAGAACACATACTATCTGAACCACTTTAAAGTGTAATATTAAACTACTTTCTTATTGGCCTTCTGTGTGAATTTCCTATACCTTTATTTTCCCAATCAGATCATGTGTTTTCAAATTTTGAGAGGACAAGTTCAATGTTCTTTAAAACGCAATTTCTCTTTCAGATTCTGCCCTTCTAGCAAGAAATCTTGACCTCGGCGATGGCTTTGATCAAAGTGAAGAAGAAATCCTCTCTCAAACTCAAGTGAGATCTTTCTTCCCGGAAACCTGGATCTACGACGAGAAAGTTGTTGGGTAAGGCGTGTTGTCCTGAGCTTTTTTAAAATGCTCTTTTTCTGTTCTCTCACTTTCTTGGAAACGATTTTGTTCTAGAAGGGCTTCTTCATTAATATTCAAGATTCGTATACATGCTGTAAACGACCGGGTCATGATGGTCCTAACAATGACTGTTGTCGGTGAGATTGAATGACGTTTAGATCTGAGCGGAATTTTATTTTTAGAGTCAAGAAGAAAGTCTTTTTGCAACGTAATTTCTGAGACATCGACGGAAACTGGCGACCAGGCCTCTGTTCCGTTAAACCGTCTCTGGCGCTTGGTCGGTATCACGTAAGAAACTTTGAACAGGAAGGGTTTAAGGCATGTTTCTGAACTACATTAATATCATTATTTAGTGGCATGCAGGGCGAAAAGGATCCCATCCAATAGAATAAAACCTGGGAGACTTGTGCTTCTTAGGCAGGAATGAAATCAAGGGAACGAAGATAGTTTAAGATTAAAAAGTGTGCCCGGATTGCAAATGAAAAACTTATAAAGATTAGCCTTAGTTTTCTTAGATGCTTGAACAGTGATACTTCTCCTTAATTGTGAAGTCACATAGTACCCGTGAGGCAACGCAGTACATTGCAAAGCGACTCTATAATGTCATGTTATGATATGTCACGTCACGCAACGTCATGTTATTTAATGTTTCCTAGCTCGGATGGAGTGATTCAGATGGGTGTCACCATACCCGACACCATAACCACGTGGGTGATGCAGGCTGTGGCAATCAACAACAGAACTGGACTGGGACTAGCCACACCTCTGAGGATTTTGGCATGGCGTGAAATATTTCTCTCTCTGAAGTTACCATATTCAGTCAAAAGAGGAGAGCAAATATCCATACTGGCAACAGTTTTCAACTACCATGACCAAGAGTTGACGGTGAGTTAGAAATTAAAATTCTATTCTATTTTAACGCTTATTTTGAAGAAGGAAGATGAACTAAACAGTTTATTCATGAAAACGTAGTTTCTTTAAACTCATGAATAAAGGCTGATAGTTTCGAAAGAAACTGTTTGGGGCTGCGTTGGTGGGAGTAACGAAATAAATTGGATATATCAACAAAGTTGAAATGGTAAATTGGCCACCGTAACGATTACAAAAGCTGTCGTTTAAAGCAGTCTAAATCCCACAGGGATCAACGAACGCTTTTCATTCCACTAATTTATTCTTGTTTTTCTCGTTGCCATGTTCCCTCCAATAACGTAGCTCCATTTTCTGCCTTTAGAAGCACACACAACCCACAATTCTTCTTTTTAAACTCAGTTTGTGAGTGAATGATTTCAAAGTAAGTTTCATTCATTTTCTTCCAGTATCCCCTCTAGTAATAGTAATAGTAATCAAAGTTTAATGTCTTTACGTGGGGTATGGTTACCCATATTGCCCGAGCCAGAGGCTCATGTATGAAACGAAGGACAACAACCCACCCATCCCACCCCAGGGGAGGACATCCATCACACAGTAATCTCGTGCGTGGGAAATTAACGTCTTCTACCCCTAACCCTGTTGGAGACGGGACCTCCATTTATTCGTCCCTATCCGAGAAGACCAGAATATCTAAACCATTTCTTGATGTTATAGAAAGGCAGCATATTCTTCTCAATTATTTTAAGACCTTGAGTGTTGGTCCGGGCGGGGCTCGAACCCTCGACCTCCCGCACATCAGTCCAGCGCTCGATCCATTGAGCTAACTAGGAGGCGGTTAGCTCAATGGATAGCTCTCCCAATTTTTATTCAAGAAACGCCTTTTCATTTGCTTTCAGTGTCTGGAAGGGGATACCCAAAATTAATTTTGCGTTGAAGGCGTCTGAAATTAGAGCATACGGGTTTGCGAGTTTCCGAAAAAAGTAGGAATAGCTCGATAAGATATGACGTTTAAAGGCTCCAGCGGCATTCACACAGGCGGGGTTTGTGTCATTTAAGCAGTGATCATATACGCTGCTTCCAATCAAACGTGTTAGCTTTTTGTTCCGTTTTCTTCAGGCAAAAATTTACCTCAAGGGCGACAAAGATTTTTGTTCGATTGCTGCTGATGGTAAGCGTGGTCTGATTGGAACAGTTAAAATTCCACCTAGCGATGCTCGCTCGGTGGCCGTGCCAATTGTTCCTAAGAGAATTGGAGAAATCTCCATTGAGGTCTCAGCCATCCTAGCAGGCGAAATTGATGGATTTATGTTCAACCAAGGTGGAGATTCCGTGAGAAGAAAACTTCTCGTTGTGGTAAGCATTAACACTGAATGATTAGTCTTTTTTTTTTCAAGTGTAATCATGAGAATATTGGGGCTGGATGTGTTGGAACTTTTGAGAACATGATAAGAATGTTCTCGTACCCATGGTTGAGAATTTAGTATGAAACCTCCTTTTTTCATGTTAATGGAAATATATTTCGTTGGCAAAAATAAATATGGCGTCAGGGGTAAAGATTGACGAATTTTAACCGTTAGTCGTAATATAAAGAGTTCACTGTAAAGGTTTGCTTCTGTTAACCTTAACGGAAAGAAATTAACCGGCCAAAATATTTACCCTTAGCCGTAAAAGCCACCATCCCATTGAGACCATCATGAAACCAGGTCTTAAAGTTATTATTATTTTAGCATATTATATGGTGGCTGTTTCTCTCCTTTTCCCCCAATAAAATCGTTTAAAAACTACAATTCTCACTGATGGCTTAAAATTCCTGGTTACCTTCCTTTTATGAAACTTACGTACAACATTATTGAGTCGAAGGAGATCACAAGAATATTGACAGATTCTCAAACAGGAAAAATATTGAATTCAAGATCTTGTTGATCAGTGCAATTTTATCGGAGGTTATACGTGGTTGTAGAATTGGGGAATTCGGATTTTATACATTAACTCAGCCAATGCCGTTTTTGCCTTTTTGGATACCCGCACTGCTTTGATTGGTTAGCTTTCGACCGCTGTGATTGGCGCATGTCAATTAGTGTTTCCTCACGGTTCGCTGACGTTCAACTCAGAAGGCTACTGTCTTTCTCGG
Source organism: Stylophora pistillata (assembly GCF_964205215.1). NCBI lineage: Eukaryota > Metazoa > Cnidaria > Anthozoa > Scleractinia > Pocilloporidae > Stylophora > Stylophora pistillata. Next base: position 21,364,785 of record NC_142522.1, read on the forward strand.
TCCTGGGAATCCATGTTTATAGACTCTTGATGTTGTTACGGCGAAATCTTTAGTGAATCGCCTCTTTTACCTGCGTGTGTAACAACGAGGCCACAATCGATAAAATAGTTTTCTTCCCAAAGCAGGCGGCGCCCGATTTTCTGGGTATGGTCTGATATCTTCACCATGTTTGTTGATTCTGTCCTGCGCAGGCCTTCCATCCATTAAATCGTGAGGCAAATGATAACTACACACACCATGATGAATAGCCATGACCTTTTCATTACATAAGAATGGTTGATGAACTCCATACCTCCGTCGTGAACTTCAAGTTTTAAAAAGAATGTCGAGTGAATTGGACTGACAGAATGTAGGAGGGTTAGAGATGGTGAAAGGAGAAAGACAATTATTTCCCATTTTTCTATTCGCTGTTACTTTCAAAACTGTTTAACTGTTTCTTATAACTTTTCATTTTAGCCGGAAGGAAAGGAAACTCGAAAAACGCAATCCTTTGTATTGGATCCAAATGGTAAGACCTTCCGAGCATAACAAACTATTTAGCAATTATTCCACGAGGGCGCGTTGGATATGAGATGATAGATAGCCAAAGAGGCGCGTAGCGCCAAGTTGGCTATAATCATCTCATATCCAACAAGCGCGAGTGAAATAATTGTTTTATTAAAGAAAACGCTCCTAAGATATTAGACAAATCCTCTTGACTTTATTTTATAAGAAGAAACCGAATGTTTCCATGTACAGATATGAGATTATGGTATATTGGCTCATATACCATGATGGCTAAGCCAATGAAAAGTCTTTGGATAATTGCATTATCCTATGATCCAGTTTTTAATAATTTTAAATATATTGAGACAAACTCTTAAAAACATATTTTTGATGTTAAGGAAAGAGAAATTCAATTCTCCTATGAAGAGGCTCAGTGTTGAGAGCGTAGCCTCCCACCGCTGTGGCTTGGGCTCAACCTGTTGTCACAGAGTGGTTGATTCTATTATTGCCCACCGTCCTTGTTCCCAGTTTTTTTTTCTTCCAGTTCTCAAGTTTTCTTTCCTTGGCATTAACGGACACTCCGAATTTTTATTAATTTATCTGAAATCAGTGAACGGAGAACCATTCCATAGATGTGTTACTGCTGAGTTCTATGCAGTTATTTGTTTATAATTTAGTGGAATATTCGTCATTTTTATTTTGATAATCCTTCTAACTTGCCTTTTTGTGTGTGTAAGGATAAAGAAAGAGTTATTTTTTACTGATCTCAATTCGTTTATTTATCTAGGAAACCTAAACGACGGTCCTAAAAATGGAGATCACAGCCAAAACAAACCAACAGCTGCACCTTTCCAGAGTCAATGTATGTATTTGAAATGTGCGAAAGGGACACTGAAGCTGCATGTCTGAGATGAACGAGTAGAATGTGTCGGCTGAAGCTTTTAATGTTTTTCTAAAAGCTGGCGATCGTACAATGAAAGCAATTCGCGAGACATTTAGGCTATGAAAGTAAAGTGAGGGAAACCTCAGCACATTGTTTGAAATTTAACAGACGTGAGCAACTAATAGGCGTGTGGCTTGAACAATAAGACTGTTTTGAAAGGATGATCGTTTTGAATGGGAAAGGGGTTTCCCTGTTTTATCAATGCTTGTTCATTTTCGCTGATCATGTAAATCGAGTTAATATTTAGAATCTATTTTCGTGGAACCAAAAACTAGCAGTCTGAACGATTTCCATTATTGCATGATTTCGCTTGCAACACGTGCGAATAACTGTGAAGTATTTTAATCTCATAGTGTATACTGTTTTTTTCAGCGCATGTGGATGGTAACGGCCAGCATGATATTATCAAGTTGGATTTTCCAAAGAAAGCCATTCCTGGTTCAGTCGGTGCAATGGTTTACGTGACAGGTACATGCTCGATTATGAATGTATCCAGTCGTTTCTCCAGAAAATTTAGATTTAAGGAAAACCGAAAAGGGTCCTTTGAAGGTAGAAATTGTCTCAGTACTCATGCTCCCTCCAGTTTTGGTTGCCTCTCCCAAAGGAAAATATGGCATCAAGTCGGTGTAAAAATTAGTAAATCTTGGAACTACCAAACCGCTGATGACCCACTTTTTGTTTCAGGAAACCTTCTTGGTCCAGTTGTTAACACTACTATTGAGGGAGGTCTGGAGAGATTTATCGGACAACCTACTGGTTGTGGAGAGCAAACTATGATCGGGCTTGCACCGAACGTCTACGTCTTAAAATATCTGATGCACACCAATCAGCTGACTGGTGCAAACGAAGCAAATGCTTATCGATTCATTCAATCAGGTAAACTTTGTTGGCCGGATATCTTTGGATGAGAGCTCGTGAGTTTCCTCTTTAAAGCACAGAGTTTACAAAATGCATTGGTGGCCGGTTACAGAGGGTAATTCTTTTTTTGATTTGTGTCACATCTTTGTGGCAGAAATGATGGTGCAATTTTTCATCCAACGGCGCAAAAAAAAATTTTGAGATGCGATACCTTGTAACATAATCCATTTTAAAAATCTGATATGGATTGCTGTGTCTTCCCTTATCGTCGTCCGCGTTATTGTTCATGTTTTCGAAAGGAAACCGTGCACTTATATTAAGTCCTCACCTTGCTTGAGAAGTCTCATAGGAACTTTGCTTGTTATGTACATTCAACTCTATAACGTTTTAACATACCTATCGACAATGAACAAACTTTACCATTTAAAATGTGTATGGAGACAATACAACGTTATACCCCTCTTTCCCACCTCCCCCTCTTTCCCACCCCCCCCCCCCAGGTGCTTCCTCAAGTCATTGCTCAAATCCCATTGCTCTGAACCCGACTTACATCCTTGTGTAAATTATGCCACCTTACCGTTTTTCACATCGAGCGGAAACTGCTTCCAATGTAAAAATGACTTATTGAGGAGTATAGATACTTTCATCACTCGTTACTTTAGGCTCGATTTCCGCCGCTCTCTCGGGTCCGGTCTTTCTCGTTCCTCCTCTAGAGTTCGGGGAGGAGCGCGGGCTCCGGTACCCGACTCGGAACAGCAGCTGATAATCGAGCCTATCATTACTTTTGATCTGGTAAAGCAGTACATTTTTTTTTTGTAGGCTATGAAAGAGAATTGAACTATCGTCGAAGTGATATGTCGTTCAGCGCATTTGCCAGCCGACCTGGAAGTACATGGTGTGTAAAAATTTGAAGTGATTTACGTAGTTACTGTTATACATTATTGGAGATATATCTGCCAACATCTTAGTTTTAACTTGTTTTACTTGTCTCCGGGAGGTGTGTGGTCCTCCCATGCTGTGCTGGAGGTCCTTTTGTCACGTCCTGCCTTTCAATCCTGCTACCCACACGCGCCTCCACGGGCTACTAGTCATAAATGCGGTTGCTTTCACTCTTACTGTACACTGAACCTAAATAAAGACATACCCTTCTTATTTGTGGCATGAAAAAGAAAAAGAAGAAAGCCGGTCCTCTAATTACGAAAAAATTGCATAAATGGAGCTCCGCTTTTATGCGTGGCTGAGTCTGTATATTCTTATAGTCTTATATTCTTTCGCTCATCAAGTTCTTTTCATCTTTTTCACATTAAGGCTGACCGCTTTTGTAATGAGAGTATTCTGTGAGGCTCAGCAATTTGCAGGAGTCAACATTGATGAAGAAATGGTTTGTCGGTCTGTTGGTTGGCTAACGAATAACCAGCGGGGAGATGGGGCCTTGCCCGAAGTCCACGCGGTCATTCATAGAGAGATGGTGGTAAGTTGTTTCCTTCCACTTCACAATCATCCAATTGGGGAAAGTTACGCAACCCCTTTGGAGAGCATTGCGCGACAATCCAAAGATTAACTTCAAAGGAAACGTAGAGCTGGGATATATATCCTGCATGTTAATGTATTATATTGATAATGAAGAACTGCCAATCAAGGGAACCATTTCTGATCAGTTTAGGAAATAAAGAAAAGTGTAATATTACCCTTTGAGGAAAAAATGGTTATAGAGAACGTTCCAAAAAAAGAGTGAACTCAGTGAATGTTACACCTCATTAATTACTTTCGTTAGAGATTAAAAACCTTCGAACAATTTTGATAAGTCCTAACACACCGGTGTTGCTTTTTTTTCAGGGAGGTGTTTACACAGAGGGAGATGTTGCCATGACAGCCTTTGTTTTAACTGCCCTGGCGGAATGCAAATGCTCAGTAGTGGTAAGTGTTCAATCATATTTATTGTTTGAATGCCTTTTAACCTGTATTACCGAAAGGATGAGTAGTGGTCTAGATATTTAACGATTTAAGTAATTTTCATAGTACTGTGAGGCTTAATGAATAACTGAAAACTAACACCTAGACTCCTAGTTCCAGTGCAGGCGAAACATACTCCTCGAAAAAAGATTTATGGTTCACTTTTTCCTTAATCTCTCTCCTTCCGATGTATTGGTCAATGCGCTTATTATCAAAACATTGTCGTATGCTATGCGTAAGCTTTTCTTTATTGGATAATAATAATGCATTCAAAACACTTTGATGCTAAGTTGACTTCAAAATTACTAATCTACTTCTCCATAGGCCTCAACAGCCTCCATAATTCGCGCAACAGACTACTTGGAGAAGCAGTACAAAAACTTGAACAGACCTTACAGTATGGCTCTCACAGCATATGCTCTGGCATTGGTGAATAGCAAAGAAAAGTTCAATGCCAACGACCGCCTGGTACAAAGAGCCATGTATGACAATGGTAAGACATTGGCTTCTGAACGGGTTCATTTGGTTTCCTGTTTCTCAGGAAAAAAATAAATTTCACATTGCGGTATCAACAATTAAGTTCACGAAATTATTTTATTCAGTAAGAATTTTATATTACGTTTGATGAAGCATGGTTCTTGTCCAGTCTGACGCTGCATTTTGTGTGGTCCAAGATATTCGTTAGAGACCCCATAGAATTTTTGGGCAAATTTGTTCAGCATCAGGCACAAAATCCGGTTTGCAATAAACTTTGAGGCCTGATGTATGCATGATAAAAATGAGATATTAATTTAAAAAAAACTTTGAAATATTTGTTTTAGATTTGTTTTCGTTTCTCCTTTCAGCTAAAAAGTCTCGTTACTGGAATACTGGTGGCAACGCACTGGATGTGGAGACCGCTGGATATGCGCTGATGACTCAAGTCCTTCTCGGACGCACAGGTTACGCAGGTCCTATTGTCACCTACATGACTAGTCAGAGGCAGGGCGGTGCTGGATTCGTGTCTACTCAGGTCTGTAAAACAAATTAGTTAAAAAGTGAGACTCGCCTGATAATTTATTTTTCAAATATTTCTTGCTTTTTTTTTTTTTTTTTGTCATGTTGCTGATTCAAGCAGTATGCAGTACGCGTGTCGTAATTAATCTTAGTAAATGGCCTTATTTGCCAACCAACCTCTCTCCCAGGGTTTGTCTTTTACCTCTCCCCTCTCTTACTCCAGCTGGTGTAGGAAAAAAGAACGTTGGGAACAAGGCTGCTCGCATTCGAGCTTTCTGCAGTGCTGTTGGATAAGGTTCGAATGCTTACCGGGGGACTAAGGCGACCAACTATCGCGGGACTCAAAACAATGAATGCATTAAAAACCTTTCAACGATGTAATGTAGGAGTATCCCGAATGCTTCAGTTTCTCTAGTTACTTATGAGCTTTTTCTGTTACAAACACCAAGAGTGTTCCAGAAGTAATAACAGCAAACTTTTGTGAGAATTTAGAGTGATCAGTTTATTTGGGGTTTATTTTATTTCAAGCTTAAGATTTTTTGTCTATCGGATGAAGCATTTCTTAGCGAGAAATCAGGAAGGAGAAATTGCTGCAAGTTTGTTTTGACTCAGAGAGCTGATCGCCATTTTTCTAGACAATGTATCAAACAGAATTATTTCCTTCTAGGATACAGTGGTCGCTCTTCAAGCTCTGGCTATGTACAGCGAACAGACCGCAGGTAACAACTTGGATATGAGAGTGAAATTGTCATCAGAAGTGGATGGTGACTGGAAACCAGCGCCGGTGCGCATCACGTCAGATAATGCGCTGCTGCGGAGACAATTTGATGTAAGGATTGTGATTAAGATACTTGGTAGCTATGAAGCAATTGACAATCGAGGGTCAACATTAAGCGGCAATTTCGTTGGTTTGAGTCTGCGTTGCTTTGTGATTGTTGTAGAAAACTGGTTCTTCCTTTTCAATCGATTTGATGCATTAGTGAAACCTATCGGGGCTTTGGCGTTCGCATGTGGCATGTGGTCACCTTGAATTTCCATTGTTTTCTGGTAGGATATATTTTTTTCTGATTGGCTGTGGTAACGCTCGTTTTGGTTTTACAACACCAAGTCGATATGTTTTTGAACAGTTTTCTTTACAGCTATGGTTTAGAATGAACTACACGTTACTTGATGTTTAAAGTCATGTATAAAGCGCATTGTGATTGAATCTCGAGAAGCCTTTGAGAAACAAAAGTTAAGGCAATCAGACTGGAATGCGAGTGACCGAGTCGTGATAGGTTACAGTTTTGGATCTGATTGGTTGACAAAATGGCACGACTTTTCTGGATCAATAACATTGCAGAATAAAGCCAATCTAAAGCAAATTACTTTATTGATAAACATTTGAATCAAAACGCATATCATGTTCAAGGGTAATTGAGCGCGCATTGAAACTTGAGGGTAAAAATTATTTATGTATTTCATTGCAGATCAAGGATCTCCTTGGGGGAAATCTCTTTGTTGACACTCAAGGAAGCGGAGTAGGAATGCTGGAGGTAAGATTAACAATGAATTTATAAAATCCTGTCAACTACACCGGACACAACGTGCGGGTAAAGTGGGAAAACCAGTCGGATATCGGGATGTGGAATGAAATTCATGAGCTTCTGTCCTTCGAGATTTGTGCGCGATCATGGTCAGTTGATCGCCTTGGGGGAAAAGACTTATGCACTTGACGATTTTTTTGTTTTTAAACTCTTCTCATTGATTTGGCACTTCACCTTTATTCTCGCCTTTCGCTCAACGTCTTCATACTGCAATGAATTAGATTAAAATGGACAGAGCTGAATAACTTATGCGCATGCGCTAAGTTTTGCCGCGGAAAACGGATTTTTGTGTAGTTTACAGGATTGATTCCGTATTCTGTTGCTTCGAGGCGTCGTTTTCCTTCTCGCTTTTCTTTTACAAAACAATTTCCAAAAACTTGGTACACCCCCTAAAAATTTTCGAAAATTAATTTCTCTTTAAAACCTCTGGAAATAGGAAAATGCCTTTGACGAAAACAAAGTTCCTCGGTTTTAAATAACAGCCCTTATTATTTTCCGCTAATTTCGCTAAGTTTTAGACCTAGAACACTAGAGTCCGCGTTGATGACCGCAAACCCTCTGACGTAGCATTTCATTTTTCAGCCCTGTCATTAAAATGTACACTTTTTAAGTCCAGAAAACATCCTTTTTTCCTTTTCTTTTTTTTTTTTTTGGTGAGTAAATATCGTATATCGTTTATCGTATATAAATGGTTACGGTTTCTCATCTTGGTGTATGCACTTTCTATGTGAAGTATAATCGTTTGTCTCACTATGTAGTCGGATTTGAATTGTTGTCAGCTATTAATATGAGATCTGAGATTTTGTTAACTGTCAAAAAAATCTAAACCATCGACAGTTTCTCTCATCTTGACCACCTCACTTGGTGAAAGAAACAATGTAGAATCCTTTGCTTGCCGCTTGATGAGGAGAAATTTTCAGAAGGCCATCCCTGCACTCTTACCCATGGTTTGTGGAAGAATTTTCGCATTATTGAACGAGTAGAAAATTATCTTACAAACATGCGTTTAAATTTCAGGTTGAAGTTCGTTACAACGTTCCTTCAACACGCGGCGAGATTTGTAAGTTTGACCTAAACGTGACGGTTAAAGAAATTAAAGAACCTCAAGTTGGCAATCTGTTTGGTCCTGTGCAAGATGAAGCTGAGGAAGATGAAGGGCAAGATAAAAAGAATCAGAAGGGAAAAGGAGGAATTAAACGATGTAAGAAACTAAAAGGCAAGAAAGCGAGAAGAAAGTGCAGAAAAGAGGAGAAAAGAAAGGAGAAGGAAAGAAAGGAAAAAGAAAAGAAAAAGAATAAGAATAAAAACAACAAAAGGCCACCACCTAAACATCAGCCCGTGCAGAGCATTCACTTGAAAATATGCACTCGGTAAGTTTTTATTCCTCATTTTTTATTTGTGCGGATTACTATTAGTTTCGTTTATTGAATTTGTGTTCAAGATCATTCACAAGAAGACAAGTCACATTATGAGAAAAAAAACCAAGCACAAATAATCGTTAGAAACGTTAGGTGTAGTCTACACTCGAGCCAAGTGGCCCATCCTGTCTGAGAATATCCCGGTTTCTGTAGCATGAACTGCCTCTCTGTCCTCCTGGGTGGAATATTGGCCCATCGCAGGTTTCTCCTCCACCCACCCACCCACACCCCCCCCCCCTCCAAGGCATTTCGTCAGCTTTCCCTGACAGTGTACTGGTACCCATTCCTGCTCCTGGATAGAGAGAGGCACTGTGAGAGCAAAATGTTTTGCCCAAGAACACAATAGGTGTTGACCTCAATGAAATCCCTGTAGGTCTGAAATGTTCCTCATTACATTTCCAGATACAAGGAGAACGGTAATATTGGAATGTCCATTATGGATATTGGAATTTTGACTGGATTTAAACCCGATCAGAACTCATTGAATAAGGTAAGTTGATGCCGACTTCGCGATCTACAAAATCGTTAAAAAACTTTTAGCTTGCTCAATATGAATGTAGTAGTTTATATATTTTATCCTTCCTTGCGTTTATGTTACTTATGCATTTGTCATTTTTGTTATTACTCTTCTGTTTACTTTTATTTGGTTGTCGTGGTCGCCACTGCCCTATTCGTTTTTTGATTAATTGTCTCCATTGCATTGTTGTTGTTGTTGTCGATGTTGTTGTGAACGAGTTTGTTTCAAACTTGGTTCGCAAAACTTTCATCGTTGTGACAGCGACATCACTAAACCTCAGAAGATCGAAAATCGTTAGAAAAAGGGCACAAGGAAACGATACAGAGGAGAGGGAAGGGCTTTTTCTGTTCAACTTTTCATAAAACCTAATTTAGAGGAAGAAGTGCATCATTTTGAATTAACATTTTTGTTGCTTTCTTTCCTTTTTAACAGTTGAAGGATATGGGTGAAGTGGATAAACTTGAGGTTTCACACACCTCACTGGTTGTTTACCTCAGTGAGGTAAGATATTTAGATCAGTAAATATAAACTCTACGAGCAGAAGTCGTTTGAATGAAATCAGAAATAGAAGCACAGGTGTTCCCTTATAACAACTAAAATACTACGAGGCACGGGGAGAAAGTCTCCTTTGAGCCCGTGACCATAGGTTCTCGTGCGCGCAGACGACATCGACGTGACCATGTTACAATGTGGTCTTCACCCTTGTTGTTCATTAGAAATCGTGTGTCATCCAGTTTTCGTGTATCACTGATGTTAACGTTAACTGGAAGTGATCCTCGTTACACTGGAGGTTTCATGGTCGTTCTTTATTGCAGATTCGCAATGACCGTCCTCTGTGTGTAGATGTTCGGTTTGATAGAGAATATTATGTGGGAGTCGTGCAAGCGGTACCGGTGAATGTATACGACTACTACGAACCAGGTCAGAGTTTATTTACATCTTAAATGAAACTGATATAAAGGATATGTGTACTGCTTTGTTGAATGTCAGGCCGGTACGAGCGAAAAAAAGGTTCACAAGAGGCCAATGACAAATCAGATAAAGAACGAGGTTCCTGTGGGCCCCGGTTGTTCGAGGGTTGGATAACGCAATCCACTTGACAAATCTCTATCTGGTGGATACCACAGAACGTTTTGTTAACACTTATCCGCTGGATAGCGATTTATTCCAAGGATAGATTTATCTGTCCTTTGAACAACTGGGTCCTGATGTTTTGGTCTGGTTCATTTCTGTTCTGTTGTCATTGTCGAGAGGGTACGTACTCGGAGAAATTAGTGATGTTTAAGTTACTCTTAATTCTGAGGGTAGTTAAGTAAATATTTGTATTCTTAATAGTGTTTTTTTCTCTTTTTTTTCATGACTACAGATCAATCTTGCGGCAAGTTTTATGGACCTGACAAGCACAGCCCGTTACAGTTAGGAGTTTGTGAACTTGGCTCGAGATCGTGCAAATGCACCCAAGGTGAGGGTTATTTGAGGGTAGTTTATTTATAACTGTTTGAATGATTTCGCTAACATTTAGGTTTGATGACATTTGGCTGTTTAACTCCAAAGAATGACTAGCATCTAATTTCTCCTTACAATATCACCCGTGAATCACCAACTAAAGAAGCTCTTGATTTCAAACAAATTCTCCTTGTCAGCACTTAAGGAAATGTATAGAAAACAGTATGGAGAATGTACATACTGATGTTAGGGTACCTAGAGTTAGAGTGTTGCTTGAGTCTGTTAGGGAGACTTCCCCAATAACTCAGTATCAAACCAAGCAGTCATTCAAGTAGGGTGTTCAACTTACTCACTGGTGTAATTTTATTTCCCTACTCCAGATGAATGTGCTCAAGAAGATCCTCCTATTGGCAATGTGGACAAGCTGATTGATGACGCTTGTCGCAATTACAATTACGGTAAGATCGCCACTCCTTTTTAATTCGAGGCGTAATACCTGCTAGTATGATTTGGTATAAATCTACTATCGTTCTATCCCAAATGCTGGAATCTGATTGGCTACGCTATTCGCTATCTATTCCGTGATATACAGTGAGAAGAGTAAGTAGCCTTAGCATTGTGTGGTTGTAAACAAAATAAAATAAAACACGAGCCTTTCCTGTTGTTAAATTTTGAACGGCTAGTAGACTTAAACTAAAACAATAAGATTATTAGCTCCCGATTTCTATGCGTGACAATTTATTCGGTCCTCAACAACAATCACACGATGGAAATCTCGAGCTCACAGTCTTGTGGTTAGATAACACTCAGTTCTCAATCGTTAGGTTTGAATTGGTGTAAAATACGGGACACAATCATGTACTTTATGCTATTGTGCTCTGAAACGATCAATAGACAAGATGTCTGAGCATTGTGTAGTGGCTTGCGGTGCGAAACTCAAAACGTCACAGAATCTGCCTCCTGTATTAGGACTGTATTAGTGAACGCCGGCAAGCTTTAAGAATAATCAGAGACAGCCAAACCTTGCCAGGGTGGGGCCAGTCGGGAGGGCAACCAGCAACATTTATGAGGAAGCACCTTAGTCGCTTTATGGTACAAACGTCGGAATGAGCCTAGGAAAGCGGATAATGAACACCAATTAAAGAGTTTAAAAGCCGGGAAAGGAATTTAATCTGTTGCTGCTAAGCTAACACTACGATAATTTACTTGCAGTTATAAAAGGAAAGGTTTTGTTGATCGATGAAGAAGGTAGTATGCTCAGCTACGTAGTCGAGGTTTTGCAAGTTATTCAACAAGGCCACAAGGACTTAAAGGTTAAAGAGAGGATCGAGCTTAAGAAACGTGGATCGTGCCAGAGTCCCGATATGAAGGAAGATAAAGAGTATTTGATCATGGGATTGGATAAAGGAGGCAGGTATCAGCTGGACAAGACCGCGTTTGTTAAACTGTGGCCAGAGAAGCGTAATCTCAACAAGGACATCTTGGAAGATTTTGCTCAAAGATATGCCTGTCCTTAGTTTTTTTATCGATTTTTGCCATTTTGATTTGTTTTCCGCACATTTTGCTAGCTTGCTAAACTTGCACATTTTATTAGTTCCCAATTGCTGCAAGCAGCATAAATAGAGAAGTTTACTTGATGCAGTTGCCTTAGTTTTGCAGACTAAATAAGTTTCTTGCTGGCGTTAACAAGTGAGTTATTTTTAAGCATAAAAAACCTTCAAAGGTATACGTAGTTTGTATTTAGTTTCAATGAGCAATAGCAGATAATTTGGCCGATTTCATGTTCATTTATACGTCTTGGAAGCAGCTGAAACGAAGAAAACTAGAAAGAGTTTCATAAGATGTTTTTTATCATTATTTCTAGAGAAATTATTTGGGAATATAACAAATATTTTAAATCAAACCTGTCTAGTAAAGAAAGCGGGTTTTATTTGAGATTCTTAATGCCCCAAGAAGTGTAGAGAAATCAAACAGACAAACAAAAAGAGAGAAATAGAAAACTATTTGGCCAGTATCCAGCTATTTGACTTTTTCATAATTAGTCGATAACGCATAACTTCATTAAGGAAAATATTAGTTTTGAAATGTTGAATAAACTAAGTGCATTAATTCTTACCATAGTTTATTTTGTCTTATCGGAAGCAAATGACACAAAAAAGGGTCTAAGGGGGGATCTTTTTGGTCATCCTGCCCAGAGCTGGGAGCCAACGATTCATCTAGTTTGTCTGTTGGATTTCGACTTTTTACGGAGAGTGTCGTCTAATTTCTCCAACATTACAATTTCTAACATACAGGCAGTTTCTTGGGGTAATTTTCGTTTTCAGGATTGTCCCGCGGTCTACCGGTTTTGCCCCTTAGTTCTTCGTTTCCCTTCCTCCCCCCTTTTTTTGCGGAATTTCAACAGCCCATGTAGAGTTTTAACATATGGCATATGTTGGCTTACGCTCGGCAAAAAATGGAAATAGATTGATATACCGCCTTTTCACGCAAGATTTCTCGCAGAAAATATTAGAGGGGACCTTTTCCGGCGACTTTAAAAAGTTAAAAAATCGGGCAGACAGTGTTACGTGTCATCTTCATCATCATCAGGGCTAAATTCACTCGGAGGAACCCCTCCCTGGAATGATCCCACAGGTATCTGACTTTAGCCAATCTCGACCATGCAGGTCCCAGCTGTCTGGATAAGCATAATGAGTAAAATCTTTTTGAAATCGGATAGCGACTGCAGTACTGCTGCACGTTGTTATACAGCTGTCTCGAGAAAGGTTGTCAGAAAAAAAGCATAAAAAAACTGCACGCGCGCGACAATCTCGAAAGGTCCTGTGGGTAGTTTTCAGGTCTCAAGATTTCAAAGAAATCTGAGGAAAAGTCAATGTCAGGACAGGCATCGCGGGGTTGATAGATCTATTTAATTAATTGATTTATTTAACTTATCAAAATTCATTGATTACCGGATACCTTTCGAGATTGTTGCGTTCACTTTTTTCCTTTTTTCTAACAACCTCTCTCGAAACGTTGTATACAGGAAGTTTAGTCTTTAAAGAATCGCTTTACTTAGGAACGTTTTACTGACGTGTGTTTTACCATTGACTTTATCAGTACCTAGTTATAAGGTACCTTATAACTAGGTTATGTGCTTTTGCTACAGATTGGTCAACAGCATCAGCCGGAGATGAAAACCACAAATAATCAGAACATTTAGACAAGAAACGAGAGAAGTAACCGTAGTTCTGATAAACTTCATCCCAAGAGCGACTTTCCTTTTTAATAAGTATAGGTAATCGCATGGGGCCGAGTAAAATTAAGGAATAATATCACGCGTGTTTTCGGAAGTTGCTGAAATTACCCGAGTCGCGCAGCGACGAGGGCAATTTCAGTAATATTAATTCTTAATTTTACGAGGAACCATGTGATTACTTGTTTATAATATAAGGGGCAAAATGTTTTCTTACTGATCTCGCGCAAAACGGGAAACAAACAGAAATTTCTTTACCTTGGCAGCCGTTGCCAAGCGATTTTCAGCCAGTCATTTTCAAGTAATTTTTCCCGGGGCAATTACAAAAATTAAGAAGAAAAAATGCCCTCTGTCTTGACCAATCACAATTCAGTAATTTGCCCCTTATATGATAAATCAAGTAAGCAACACAAAACGTACCTATTTTTCCCGGCCGAGATTGAGAAGGGTACTGGGAACCACATGTCCTGCTATTCAACATAGCGTGTTCTGTTTTCGGAAGAGCTGTTAGTGTGTTTACTTCGCGCGTTTTTGTTCGCTACTGGCGACGTTTCATCGTAGGAATAACTGTTTTCTTTGGTACATTTAACAACCACTTGACGGGACAACATCCTGAAATGATGGAGATTTAAATATCGTATAAACGTCTCCATGCGGTAAGCTTAAACTGATTTTTGCATAATGTTTCTCTTTGTGTGTACGATTTTTTTCCTTTTTTGCGGCCAAATTCGATTGTGTTTGGTCTTCAAATGCTGTATGCTTTAGATTTTAAGAGCTTAAAATTTTTATTTTAGGGCAACGACAAAACACTGAATGACCCAGGCCACTTACTAGTACTGACCCACTCTTATTCCGAGTTTACATTTATAAGGAATTCCTAAGAAATCACATTTACTTCTAATATGCTAACTGTTACATTTCCACTATAATCCAATGAGTTTTTGTATATCACCTTGGCACTCTATGATCACTTTAAGTGTTAAACCGCAAGTGGACTGTCTTACTCTGCTGAACAGATCTTGAACTGTGCACAAAAGATTAGTAAATAATAGCAGACCCACAATGGAGGTGGCTTCACCCATAGGGTATCTTCCTCAGTCTTGATCTGGGATGCCACGACTTGGTCCTCAAAAAACAAAGAGAAGTGTGTGAAAACTGTTTTGGAATCTGGAGTGTCTTGCTATGCTGAAAAGGTCTTGAACTGTGTACAAGAGATAGGTGACTAACAGCTGACCTGTAATGGAGTCAGCTTCACCTGTAAAGTCTCTTCCTCAGTCTTGATCTGGGATGCTAAGACTTGGTCCCTAAAAAACAAAGAGAAGTGTGTGAAAACTGTTTTGGAAACTAGACTGTCTTGTTGCCTCAAACAGATCTTAAACTGTGTACAAGAGATGGGTGACTAAAAGCTGAACTGCAATGGAGTCAGTGTCACCCACTAAGTCTCTTCCTCAGTCTTGATCTGGGATGCTAAGACTTGGTCCTCAAAAAACAAAGAGATGTGTATGAAAACTGTTTTGGAATCTGAACTGTCTTGCTACACTGAAAAGATCTTGAACTGTGTACAAGAGGTAGGTGACTAACAGCTGGCCTGTAATTGAGTCAACTTCACCTGTATAGTCTCTTCCTCAATCTTGATCTGGGATGCTAAGACTTGGTCCTCAAAAAAACAAAGAGAAGTGTGTGAAAACTGTTTTGCAAACCGGACAGTCTTGCTGCGTGAAAGGGATCTTGAACTGTGTACGAGAGATTGGTGACTAATAGCTGAACTGTAATGGAGTTCAGTGCTTGAAATTAGCGGTCATCCAGTCATCCGAGACGACCAAAAAGTTTGCCGGGCAACCAATTTTTAGGAAAATTAAGAGGCTGGTTGTCCGGGGAAAAAAACAACAGACAACCCAGCCAAAAATAGAAAATAAATTAACCATAAACAGCACCTTACCTACGTGACGGTTTTGTTTTGTCAATGTCCGGTAGTGTCAAGTTAATAATAATTTGCCTCAGCTAAGCGTTCTCCTGTGTTTTGGATATCTGTAAATTATATAAAACATTGCCAGGTACAAAAATGTAATAGACAAACACAAAG
The DNA here is from genome assembly GCF_964205215.1 of Stylophora pistillata. Classification (NCBI taxonomy): domain Eukaryota; kingdom Metazoa; phylum Cnidaria; class Anthozoa; order Scleractinia; family Pocilloporidae; genus Stylophora; species Stylophora pistillata. The sequence goes on from NC_142522.1 coordinate 21,380,306, forward strand.
TTTCTTGTCTGGAGGCGATCAAGATCAAAGATGCCATTTTGAATATGCCACAACTTTTCTACCGGGCAACCAAGGATTCATCAGGGCAACCAAATTCACGGCTTTGATTTCCCGGCTTTTTAAATAGGGACAACCTGGATTTTTTTTTAATTTCGAGCACTGGGAGTCAGTGTCATTTGTTAAGTCTCTTCCTCAGTCTTGATTTGGGATGCTAGAACTTGGTCCACCAAAAAAAGAAAGAAATATGTGAGAATTGTTTCTGAAACTTTACTGTCTTGCTGTGCTGAAAAGATCTTGAACTGTGTTCAAGAGATGGGTGAATGATAGCTGACTCACACTGGAGTTGATTTTACACATAAAGTCTCTTCTCTTTCTTGATCTGGAATGCTAAGACTTGGTCCCCAAAAAACAAAGAGAAGTTTGTGAAAGCTGTTTTGGAAACTGGACTTTCTTGCTGCACTAAACAGATCTTGAACTTTGTACAAGAGATTGTTGACTAACAGCTGACCTGTAATAGAGGGGGCATTGGGGTCTATTAGAAACTGGAAAACTGTAAAAAGTCACCCCAAATCGCTATAGACCGCAAAAAAATATGATCAAAACTGAAAATGCATGCAAAATGGTCAAAACTGATAAATTTTCAACTCCCAGTTATCAAAACCCTAACTGACCCACAACAGTGGTGACAAGTAGAGTACATAAAGATTTTGTGGCTATTAGAGACCGATACAATCCCAAAATCAATATTATTGTTTTCCCACTTTCATGAACAGTCATCCATTTTTTGCTTTGGTTTACATGAAGCAATTGAAAAGCCTATTCATTTAGTACTGATGACAGGTGTATTTTAGTTTTTGTGGGGGACAGGGGATTATTGTAAACTGTTGAAAATAAATTTGATATATTTTAGACTATATGGGAGGGGGGTACTTGGGTCAATTTTTGCTGGGTGTATGCTACTGGCCTCCCAGAACCCATACCCAATTATAGTCTATTCTGTGGCCAGTTGTACAATACTTTATTTCAGAACAACATGCAAATACATAGTTATTAAGGAAAAGGAAACCCAGAGGTTGGCCCTATATCAAGGGTCTCCTATTTATGTAAAAAAATCTTACAGAACTAGTTAATAAAAATATAAAAAAGTCAAATAAGACGCAGCTAAATATCAATTCTAAAATGATGATCAATAAATATTCATATGTTTCTTCAATTTTGATTTAAACTCACAAACGTTAGGGCTGTCACCAAAATTACATGTAAATACATTAATAGGAAGATTATTCCAGGGTATGATAATTCTGACAAAGAAAGAATTTTTGTAGCAGTTCAGTTTTGCGACTTTGAGTTGTAGTTTATATGGGTGGTTAGTATGATATTTTCAACACAAAAGTAAACGCTGCTTGCGAAAGTGTAAACCCAACTTGATCAAAAAGAGAGTGTTTCGGAATCGGATCGATCTTAAAAACATGTTCTTCACAATCTGACTCGCTTATCGCATTCACCTGTAACTTTTTTGCATTGTTTAGTACTGATTTAAAAGGTAGGCTTCTCGTCGTTTCGTGATTTTCTTGGCATCGTAACCTACAAGATCTTGGTCAAGTCTTGATATTGTTTAGAAAATTTCACAGAATCAAGAGCCAGTTCCTCATTGTCGGGAAAATTCGTAAGAACAACTCGACCAAATGATGACGAAGGGCTAACGCTCGAAACGTCAGCTTTTGTAATCGTTACGGTGGCCAATTTACCATTTCAACTTTGTTGATATATCCAAATTATTTCGTTACTCCCACCGACGCAGCCCCAAACAGTTTCTTTCGAAACTATCAGCCTTTATTCAAATGATGTTTACACTGCCCTTTGATTTTTTTTTTACGGATGAAATTGAGATAGAATTCGAATCAGCGATACTTGAACTATTTCTTTTGAAAACATCAACCACCATATTGCACCTTTTAGATTTGTTAGTTGTTAATTTTAGAACCAACTCTATACGCGATAACAATCAGATAATGATGAGAAAGTGAACTAAGTGTTCTGGCTTACAACATTCCGAGTATCAGAAAAAGTAGCAAGTTTAGGCGACAGGTTTAATTGTGTTCGAAACGCAAAATTCTACCATTCCAAGAGCTCCTAAAGGCTCTGGAGTTAAAGGTTAAGTTGAAACTTTGATGTAAAGTTAACCGGCAGAAAAAGAAAGACAGTCAGAGTACTTTGCAATTTGACGTTTAGTCCTTCGTGACCAAGATTCTTCGATTTTCGCTATTACATAGTTTAACATCAGAGTACAGTGTTATAATTACACAATGAGAAAACAAATCAATATACAAAATTAAATAAACGGCAAACTAACAAGCCGTTCCATTCTGGCATTATTTGCCATTGAGAAACTCTGCTTTTATTGATTCATGAGTTGAAGAAGTCATGGCAATATTTTTTTACACGCACTGACCACAGTTCACCACTGCTTGAGTTAATTCTGATTAATTTCATGTGCAAAGATCTGACTAATTTTCTGCCTGGAGTTATTAAATCCACTCAAGGGAAATTCTAATTTCGCGTCTTTCTTCGGTAGCTTCAGGACAAGAATCATCTCAAAGCCAGGGATGCCGACGTTCGTTGTTGATTTTCCAGGTTTCAAGGGTCGGGTCCCATCCTTATCAGTAATCATCACTGTATACTTGGTGTCGTTTTCGAAGGTGCACCATTTCTGTTCTTTTCTGGTTTCGGATTTGTCGCGATCAACCTGGGAATCAGCCTAACAGAACACAAAATAAGCTGTTACCTTTTCTACGTGGACCAAAAGAGCCGATTTGCTGCCGGAATGGTACGTTCCGTATACAGCCACAAGCCCTTTACATCAGTAATATGTTCAGCCTCTTCCGGGCTATGAATCAGCGGACAATAGCTACTTCATATAAGCAAGTGGCTCCTATAAGCAGTTGTCAAGATATGGCAGCAATAATCCGGCAGACTCGATTGCCATTCTTTGTCAGCTCGCTCTTTCCAATTTTAAGAATTTATGAAATGGTTATCCCCCACCCACGCTTTCGTGTACCTGGGGTTCATCTTGAAATGGTTGACCGAAGATGATAGACCTTTTGCATCTGCCAAGACCCATTTTATCTTCCATATTCTATAAAAAAAATAAACAAAATGAACTATTGAGATCTTTACCGTGACTTAGACTAGAACGGCTGATCTTGGCGCTCTCAAGGGGAGGTAAAACAATACTTGAAATTTTGCACAGATTTCATGATCACATGATTTCGATTAAGATTTGCAATTATAAAGCGCTTGTAGTTTTATTTTTCCAAAGATCAACATAATTGCACGAGGCCTTAGGGCGTAAAAATTGCATTCCGGGAAAAAAATATTAAAGCCGCTTTTCATATCAGAGTACAGTGTTATAATTACACAATGAGAAAACAAATCAATATACAAAATTAAATAAACAAACTAACAAGCCGTTCCATTTCATGCAGATTCAAAGCACGCGAATCACGGGCTGAACTAACTTTCTGCAGTGAATGAATTCCCTTCTGCATTGTGTTACCGGGAAACTCAAGATGCGGTTCTGTCCTGGTGTACCGGTTCACAAGGGAATTACTATTGTTCTCTCTTTGTTTAGGAGTCATTGGTTGGCTGTTGTGTATTGTTCGGTCTTTTGTAACGGCTCTTGTGAACCGGTACACGAGGACAGAACCCAAGATGCGCTTTCCTGATTATTGAAAAGAACGACTAATGTTGCAGCTGAGGTTGAAATGCACTTATACCGAGTCTTTTCTATTCTATGTTCCTCAAACGTTGTATTAGTTTTCTCCACGAATCTACCGTATTACTTTAATTTGCAAACTGATTTGAGACCGACGAAAAGACAATACTCTATTTTACAATTGTGTACTTGGTTGCCAAGCCTTTTAACGGGAGTGAGGCTAGGGGTGACCTTGTTGTGATACAAATCTTGCTGCTTTTCGAATGTAAATCCCTTTGTTATCATGCTAACTAAAGGTCACCTTCAGCCTCACTCCAAATCAAAGGCTTGGCAACTAAGTACACAACTGTAAAATGGCTTATTGCCAAAGTGGTAGCTGAGGCTAAAATTAAAGTACCGTACGTATCTTTACTTTGTTATGTCCCTCAATCGTTGTACATTTGCTTTGGCGACGAATTTATCTTACTGCACCATGCTCTTGAAAAATTAAAAACGACAACTCACGGATAATCGCCTGACCCCTTCACTTTAATTAAATTTTAGGTTAAATTTGCTATATTTCGACAAACAGCTCTGTCAACTCGATGTAAGATCATACTGTTACTTATTTCTCTCTGTTTTGGCTCGATGCAAACGAGTAAAAATGCTTGGTCTCTTAATCTCCGTCTAAGTAGATTCTCAGCATGTTCTTTACTTCGCGGTCAATTTTTGCATCGACGCTCATGAAATATGTCCTCATAAAAAAGAGTGGAGGGTAGTGTGGAGTTGACAAAAACAAACACGCAATAAATTTATCGAATATCTTACCAACTCTTGATCTCTTCAGAGTACATCCACTGACAACAACTCGGCTGATTAATTGTAGAGCAAGTGCAGGTTTATATATTATCTTCGTTAAAGTATATTCCTGATTCTTTTGAACACCGGAACTCAAATCAACCAGCCGTGAAACAAACATCGACCTACTGCCCAGAGCGGTTTTGTCGTACTCCTACATTACTCCTACAATAGATGTTAGAATTAATGTTAAAAGATGAAGAAAGCTAGGAGTTGAGATGAATAGGGAGAAGGCAAGAAAAGAACATTTTGTTGGTATCACGCTGATGCTGATACATGACGCAAAGAAAAAAAAACAACTGTTGCTATCAGTCAATCATTGTGTTATTGTCGGTTTTGGATTCGATCTTAGAACGACTAAGTTCTTGAAAGACGGAATAAACTACGATATTGGCATACTTTCTCATTCATGGCAGATCGTGTGATTTCGCACGATTTAACTCGACCATATTTTAATGGCTACAATGAGTGTTAGAATGTTGGAAGATTAAGAAAGAGGAAGGAGTTGAAGGAGGGCTTGAGCTGGATATGGAGAAGGCGACAAAGAAAATTTTATTGGTATCGCGCAAATGCTGATACAAAAATAACCAACTGTAAATGCAATATTAAACAGAGAGAGTGTTTCTTTGAATTAGCCACCACATCACATCCTGTTCATTTCTGATTAACCCTGACAAGAAGCAATGACCGTTTTTGAAGGAACAACGCGGACGATTTTTTTTTTTCCGGGCCCGGCAAACTGGCACATTTGATCATTAACAATAGAAAATTCAGAATTGTTTTCGATAAGTTTAGTTGACCGCTGTAATAAAATTTTACAATCTGGTGAACACCGGAACTCAGACTTGACCAACCAGCCGTGAAAAAAGAAAAAAGAACGTCTACATACCGCACAAAAGCGGTTTTATTAAACTCAAGCTATCAGTCAACCGTTACGTTAGCAGCGGTTTGTGAATCGTTCTTACTATGATTAAAGTCTTGCAAGGCGAAAGCAGTGACATTCAGATAATTTCTGAATTTAAAACAGTGCATCGCGTGATCTCTCACGATTTGACGCAACCACTTTCAAGCAGCTACAACTGAGAATGTGATTTACCAAAATTTACCGGAAATGCGATAAACAATGATTATATGGCCCCTTCTTGCTTCAGTGTCATTTGTTTATTCATTATTCATTTATTCAATTATCTATTCTGAAGAAGGCTGGCTCGCATCCATTTTAACTCCTACGTACGTTCTGAGACCGTTTCAGTAGCAATGTTGCAGCAAGAACAGTATCCTGGTAAGTGTAATATCATGTTGATGGGGAGCGGAAGTATTTTTCACGCTTGCCTGGTTCAGTCCGCACTCGAGGAATGAGGAACCAAGTACAGAGACAAAAGTGAACATAATAAAGCGGCTTCCATTTTCCATTTGCTTTTGAGTTTATTGCCGGTTTACATTTGACGTAATCTACCGAACTCTAAAGCCTAAATTCTAAGACGGTATCTAGGGGACGTTTAGCAATTCAGATTAGGGAGCTTAAGCAACCACGACGACGAACGGAGGACGACGACCGGAAGTAGCGAGAACGTCACTCCGCAAGCGTGAACCAAGAATTCCGTCTTCGTCTTATCGTCGACGACTTGAGATGGACCAGATTCACGTCGTCGCGAACTTCTGAACTTCACAGCAGTTTTTCTCATCAAAAAGTGCGGCTTTACTGTCGTTTTTTTGACAGTCTACGGCCGGTTGGAGTTTGTATTCGCTTCTTCGGTTGATTTAAACCTCCCTGTTCAGTTTTCTACACAAATAAAATTCGAAAACCCACTAACTCATTTTCCTTCCTCTTCACAACAGATGTCAAGTCAAGCGGTGAAAGCGACCACGTTAGGTTTAAATTTATTTGAGTATATTTTATGAAAGAGTGCTGTTTATCATTTTTATTGAATGAAAAGGTTTAAATGGCAGTGCAATACACCTCTGCGTTCGGTCAAAAGCTGTGTGTATGGAACTGCCGGTTTATTGCTACTAAAAAATTTTGTGTGTCGCTGTTCTTCCGTCGAGACGCTTTAAACAGCAAAGAATTCTTCAGATCGGTGTGTCAACAAGAGTTTGAATACCTCTCAGGTTTTGCGAATCTATTTTCGAAATGTTTGATAAAGATCTAGATTTACAGCCAAATCCGACAAAATCACATGGGAAAAATAGTATTCTTGTGTGAAGCGCGACGACTGATCTGTGCCGATCGCTAGCTAACATTAGAGAGCTTAAGCACCAGACGTTCTTGATAACACGAACGACAGAGAAGCCGCGTAAGACTGGATCGAGGCCTTCGTTCTTGGTGCGAAATAGGAAGGTTAAGCAGTCGACGTTTTTCAGATACGGACTTCTACCCGTGTTAACATGTCTTTGCTAAAAGATGCTAGAGATATGACCTTAATGAGCAAGGGAATAAGTTTCTTTACCCCACTCTCTTGACGGAATGAATAATTCGTCTTTCATATTTATTAGGCGACTTGAAATTTACTACTTCATAGTTGTGTAAACAATGCGAACAAACGAGCGAGCATGAAGTTCTCAGTGCATGATCTGGATGCCTAGAGGACCATTTCTCTTTTTCTAAATTCGTTAACCACAGCGAGATTTGTTATTCTTATGTTTGTAGTCGCTTGCTCAAAACCTAGCAGGCATGCATACGTTATACAATTGTGCAGTTACAAAATACAACCGATGCAGAAAGACAATCATCTATCTCATTTTGCACTTTGTTATTGTATCTAAATGTCGCTTAAGTGTCTTAATTCTAAATTATCGCTCAAACTAAATTGTGATAAGCTTAAACCTTGAAATGACTGGCGGGTTCAATATCCAAATGATCAATTCATTAATGTAATCTTGGGGGTACGCTTCACTTAGTTTGACTGTAAAAGAAGCAACTAATGTATTGTTCCATAATAAATTTCAAATCTTCTTTTAAGAAGTGGTACAGAGCTCCTACCTTTCAAAACGGAAAAAGGCCCCAGGGGGTCTTACACCTGGGAGAGGGGGAACTTATAATTGTATTTACTTTCTTTAGATCACAGGTAGGTGGGCCTAGAACCAGTGGGGCGTCTTAGTGGGGGAGCTTAGAAGCGGCAGTTTATGGTATGTAAAACGTTGCTTACGGACTTGGATTAAGCATGATGTTCTTTACTTTTTTGCTTTTTTCAGTAAACTTAATCTTCTTAGTCGTCTTAAAGAAAATTTTTAACATCCTTTGAGAAATGCGAGTGCATTAATAAGCATAACTCGAGTTGATATTTACAAAGCCAACGTAGTTATTTACAAGCCAACATAGACAACCAGTTTTGCTAAACAGCAATTCTCACATTTTGACAACCAGGAAAAACTTTAAATTGAAAATGCTAATAAGTTGGAAATACACGCTAAAAAACTTACGATCTTAAGGATTAAAATTAAAAAAATCGAACAGTTTTCGAGGTTGTCAAACTTTTCTTTTTCTTTTCACATTAATTTTCGGACAGAATTTTGAGGGTAATTCCTATAAGTATCGCTTTGTAGTATTCTATTTTTTCCCGTTTGCTTTGTCTTTTATTTCTTATTTTTCTTTCATCAACCAGTGAAGCTGATTCAGCTGAAATAGGTGATTGACATCTTTTATTCAAAATGAATTTATGTACTCACCGCCAGGTTTAGCGAGAAAATAGCATGTGTTTTTTCCGGCGCGACTGGTTGACTTAGTCCCACGACCTCGGCAAGTTCTTTGTTTATTGTCTGACTTCTGATAGACAGGATGTTTAGTTAAAATTGTTATTTCAATTAACTTTTCGTTGCGCATTACACATTCTGAATTCACCAGCATGGTAAAATAAGCTTAGATCTCGATAAAATGCAGATAAATAACTGATAACGTTACTAGCAATTCAATGGAGGGGGCCATGCTTTACTTGGTGTTATTATTTTTCCAAAACACAGTTAAATTGTAGGGATAAAGAATCGTATTCATATCTAGGTTAAGAGTAGAGCCTTATAAACGTCTTTTGCCCTGTTAGCGGAAACTTGCGAAAATTTTGATGGAGGAAATAACTTTCTTCATGCTTTAATGTTGTAAAGGGCTTCTATTTCATTCATGAATGCTGTCAACATAAGTACCCGCTCACATCATAGTTCTCATCACCTTAATAATAGAGAGACAGACAGACGAAGAATTATGAGGCGAGTTCACCATCTCGTTTTCGTGGTAATTCTTGCGTATTGCCTGCTTGTGGCCTAACAGTGGTACTTCTGCAACAAATTACTCGTATTTCCATCTCTTCTGTTTGTTAAACTCGTTTTCGTAACAGCAGGTGGACGAATACCTGTCGGAATCGCTTGTTCCTCGCTGCGTAGATCAAAGGATTCATTAAAGAATTGAGCAAAGCTAATGTAAAAGCTAAAAAGAAAAGGATGTGGGCGACATTAAATTCAGTCACATAGTCTAGGAAAAAGCAAACGATATCGAAATAGAGTTACATAAGAAAACAGTTAGAACAATTGGCGTCGTTGTCTTTAACGCCTTTCTTTCCTTCTTGAATTTTTCCCTGGCTTCCAATGAGACTTGCTGAGAAGCAATTTGTTTCTCATGGCGTCTAACCTCTATATAAAGAGAAACATGGCATACAACAATTACTAGAAGACTACATACTAAAAGAACATCAACAAATACAACAGTCACAAAATCATCTTCAAAGTCTGTAAAATCCTTGAGTGCAGGAATAAAGGCTACTATCCACGCTATCGCAGAAGTAATTATCGAAATCTTATTACAGGAATATTTTTCGTAGAAAAAGGGATGTTTTATCGCCAAAAATCTTTCCAAGCTTATCAGTACCACATGAAACAGAGAAGTGCCGCAAAACATGGTGAATAAGATCCCCGAAACTTTCTCTAGCGCGCAAAACTCAGCAACACTTCTTCCTTGAATAAAATACACTTCCATCGTAATAAAACACGGCTGAATTATCAAAGCTGCTAAGAGATCCGTCGTTGCTAAACACGCCAGCAGAATGTTTGACGTCGTTCGAAGATCAAGCGTGGAGTTCACCGCTATTATCACAACAAGATTCAGTAAGATTGTAAAGGGTAGAGACACCAGTAGGATAACTGTTGTAAAAACTAACACGGAATGGACATCGGTGGACAACGCATCTGGTTTCAACGCAGGCAAAGTGGCTGTATCGCAGACATAATGGGGCTCGTTGTTGACAGGGTGCAGCACGGAAGTGAAATTCATGTCTTCGTCTGGGAGAACCATCTTATTTTCGCTAGGTTCAGAGTTACTCCTTTAATAACTGTGTAGTTCCTTGCACAGATGTTTTTATATCTTCTTTTTTTTTAATAACTATATCTCCCATCGCCAATGGGGAAAAACATGAAAGCGACAAAAAGCAATTATCTGTTAGTCAAGGATTGAGAAATGTAAATTAAGTTGACAATTTATTGTGGGGACCGATGATGAACTTCATTCATATGCATTTAGTTCTCTGGTCCTACGGCTACAGGGCCGTCTACATAAATAACAGCAAATAGAGATTAGACTACGCCTTAAAGTCCTTAAATGACAGCATTTGCGAAAAATACCACTGTCTTGAAATAAATTCCCTCATAAAAATGCAAAATTTTATGGAGTTTTTTTACTGTTTTTTTCTTTTTTTAACTTTAAAGGAACGGATGGGTTAAATCAAGGGACCAAATGAGAGGCTTCATCAAAAGCTTGTTGCGGCAGTCCATCGCCGCCTGCAAAACCTCTCACCGCCGTTCATTTAGCTTGCGACAGACTCTCGTGTTTGCTTTTCGCCTTACAGAGCAGCCACCATCGGAAACCGTTCATGGAAAAGTTATTGAAATTTCTGGCAAATAATCGCAAGTCTAATTAGCGCGCCGCGTAGAACTCTGGGAGGGAGGCGCACGGAAAGTAGGGTCTGATTTTTTTTACTCACGCGATGGACCGAAAAGGAGGGACTGCTTGTAGTCTTATTGTCCACGCTGTTCGTGCTTTATGTATTAACTGGTTTCTTTATGTCTTATTTCTCGGTTCTAAGGCGTAGCTGCGAACACAAGCACAAAACGAAAGCACATCACCAGAAATCGGGGACATTTCGAGCCCGTGGGTTTGAGTCAGCGGTGTATCGCATTTCACTGAAATACAAGATGGCGGCCATTGCTACTTGATTTAAAGGGGAACTGAAGCCTAAAATTGGTATATTGCTTGCATTCATTTCTAGTTAGCTTTAGAGGAGTAAGATAAGGTGTCGACATTCATTTTCGTTCACTTCTTGTTTTTTACGAGAAAATTCGATTTGAAGTTCCCTTTTTCCCGCTTTTGGGGCTGTAAGACCGTCGGCTCAAAATAGGTCAGCAGCGGTCGTTTATGACGTCAGTGGTGGGGAACCAACTTAAGAAAAAAAACTGTTACTATTTCATTTTCGTAGTTAATCCCCATTGCAGGTCACGCAACTTCGATAACTCCATAACCAAACCAAATTTCTGTAGGAAGAGTACGGGTTTATTATCTTTCTTCCCCACCAGTGACGTAAGAGCGAGCTAAAATGACCGCTGACACCGCTTTTCTGAGCCGCCGTACTACGAGGCCAAAATACCACTTTAAACTATTTTTCCGATGCGAAGTTGGGCCCAAAGACTGAAAAAAACCCTCGAACATTTCTATTTGAACTATAAGCTGCAATTTAAAAATGGTTAATTTTCAGGGTTCAGTTCCCCTTTAAGGTGGCTGAACACAGTTTTTGCGCGCGCTTTTGCTGATGCAATTCAGCGCGCGCACAGGGATTGCAAAAAACAAACATACCATCAACAGAGCGGTCATTTTATTTACTCAACACGTACCCGCACTATCTGTGCTATTTTTCTTTATAGTTGGTGCTGTGTATTGAGGGCTTTAATCTTTTATTACAAAGATATGTTTGAAAAGTTAACGGTGCAAAGAACTTAGCAATTCTCAGCTTTTTCGTCGTTACCGAAAGAACCTAGTTAAATGCAGCGCATGCGCACTACGTCAAAAAATCGCGATTGAATGGAAAATTGCTTTCTCGGAAATATGCCTATTTCTTGAGAACCACACACTCCAGGAAATAAGTAACTGGAGTATTGAAAAAAATTGATTTTAAACAAAGGAAATTCTAGAAAATCGAGTGAACCTTCATCAAGGGATAATTAAAGATCTCTCAGTTAAATTGCCAGCAAAATGGTGTTAACTTGTGAGTATCATTACAAGCTCGTTGTTTACAAATTATAAAGAAAATCTAATGGCTAGATTTAACTACAAAGAAAAAAAACCGATTTTAATTGCCTGTTTATATCTATTCATGTAGCCATGGCAACGGCATATAGTCAGCTTAACTATCAAAAAAAAACAAAGTTTGTGTTGTTAACTTGTTTGCTGCCAGTTTTAGTGACCGAGAAATCAAGCTTTGCACGTTCAGAGTGGGTTTTAAGTCTCTGATGAAAAGCATTTCGTTCACCAAACAATCGAACTTGTTACTACACTTTTTCAGAATGCTAAAACGTTTCAGTAGGTCTTTCGGGACTTCGCTGTGCCGTTCGTGGTAGTGTTTATATATTGAAGATGCCTTTCGTTTATGTCCATCCACGCGTGTGTGTAAGTGTCCGCGTGTATAGCCCACATAACCCGCATCACACAGGTCACATTGAAATTGATAAACGACGCGTTGTTGGTTGACAATCTGTGGCTTGATTTCTCGTACTTTAAGATCTTGGCCAACTTTGCGGCTAACAAATACTGGCTGGACAGTTGTCTGCACCTTCATGCTAAGATTCTTGAACGTGCAAAGCGATTCAATTCGCGCAAAAGTATTTGTTTAATTAGCTCGTAACATATTTATGCTAATTTAGTGTTACACCTTGCCACAAACTTCATTTTTTATTTCTCCTTGACAATGGCGTCATGATGACACCGAAACGTCGGTTTTTATCGTTAGTTTTTGCTAGTCTTTGCGTTAGTTACGTAAAATCCAGTAAAAAAACAGAGATAACTCATATTTGGATCTAGGATGTTTCTATTCCAATCTGATTTTAGGTGACTGCAGCGCGGATGAGAAACTCTTCTTAAATATAGTTCCAGTTTCGATTCTAGTTATTGACAACTTTGTAAATAAATGCAATATTGAAGTTCTTCTGGAACTATTAAATTGTGAATTTCTTGCTATTAACGTTTTGTGTCAAATAAATAAATAAAAAGGAACATTTTATCGATGAAAAGGTTCTTTCTGCTGTAGCTGAAGATGGCTGGCATAAAGCTAAACGTCTAGTCTATTTTATCCAGCTTTGAAGATCTTTCCTGCTGCTGAAAGCGAGCCTGAATGAGGAAATGATTTTCTGAAAGAAGATCTTGTATATCATATGGAGCTGTCTACTGAGCCGACAATTCGTCGGTTCTACTTTAGGATTTCAATAAAGTTAAAAAGCGTATTAGCTAAGCGCAGAAAATTTGTACTTTTCATATCTCACTTTTTACTCATTTAAAATATGGAGAGAAATCTTGAAGGGGATTCTTAACCTTACAGCTAAAGAACCACATTTACATTATTTATGGAGTGAAAAACATGCATTTCTATCTCTTCAGCTTCTTCGGTGGTTTTAGGAAGTAGCAGCTGAACAAATACTACTCGAAAATGTTTGTTCCTCGATGCACAGATGAGAGGATTCGTCAGTGAATCCTGTAACGTTAAGGCTACAAAAAGATAGAATAGCGTTTTTTTTTATGTCATTGGGAAAGTACATCTTCAAATAACTAAGTGAAATTGAGGGAGCATGGCAGAGAAACACTGTTAGGATAATTATGGTGGTTGTTCTAAACGCTTTCTTTTCTTTCAAATTTCTTCCATTGAGAATTGATGGAAAATAATTTGTTTTTCGTGTCGACGTACCTCAATGTATACAAAGACATGGAAGGTGAAGATTAGGGAATACTCAAAATAATTAAAAGATCGTCCATTTCCGAGGCAATACTCTGAGGTCGATATTAAAAGATCTCAGTACCGTGGAAGCTAAAAGTATCACACAAGCAATAGCAAAGGCAGTGACTATCTTGGCGCCGGTGATATGATTGTCGTAAAAGAACGCGTGTTTTATCGCAAAATAACGTTCCGAGCTTATCAACACCAAATGAAGCAGAGACGCACCAATAAAAGCATCGAACAGGTTTTCACGATACCGTTGATGTTACATACATCGATCACGTTTTGCGCATGAATTCCACGAGGGAGATAGATCTCAATTGTGCCAATGAGGGGTTGAAGGGCGATACCGACTGTCAAGTACTTACCGCTAGCCGGCAAGTCAGATTTCGTATGAAGACAACGAACGGTTTTTATACCGCCGCTAAGTAAGTAAATAAAACTGTGAAAGGCAGTGAAATCAGGAAAACGATCGTAGTGAAAATGAGAACAGTATAAAGTTTGGTGGAACGGTTCTCCCGCAAAAACCAAATTGGCCAAAAGGCTTTAAGACACTCGGGGTTACCATCGAGTCAGAGAACGATATAGTATGATTCCTATTAATCGAATGATGTTTATCATCGAATGATGATAAACATCATTCGATCTTTTCATGATGGCATGCAAGCACGTGTTGTGGGCTCGAATCTGCTCCCTTTGACGCAGATAATGGTGTCAAGCAAGATTGTGTTTTTGCACCTCTGCTGTTCAGCATATATTTTTATGGCCGCTGTGATCTACGATGCCTTTCATAATTGCGAGAAAGGCATAAATTTCAATGTGCGGTACGATGGGGGAATATTCAACCTTCGACGATTTAAGGTAAAGACCAAAGTCCATCATATACTAGTCAGAGAGCTACTCTACGCTGATGACTGCGCTCTTGTTGCTCACACCGAAGAAGATGTCCAAGTTCTTATTGACTGCCTTAGTAATGCCACAAAGAGACATGGCCTTTCGATCTCCATAAAGAAAACTGAAGTGCTATTACAACCTAAGCCTGGTAGCTGCTACAAAGAGCCTGCAGTCACGATCGGATCTGACAATTTGAGGGCAGTCACTAAGTTCTGTTACTTGGGAGGTGTTCTATCTAATGATTGCTCCATTGACCTTGAAATCGCAGCACGATTGGCGAAAGCAAGCTAAACACTTGGACGCCTTGCTTCGAGGTTATGGGACTCTCATGACATCTCTCTAGTGACAAAGGTGTCTGTCTATCAAGCAGCTGTTCTAAGTGTCTTACTCTATGGTGTAGAAACCTGGACATTAATATTGCCGACATATTAGACAGCTAGATGCCTTTCATATGCGCTGCCTACGGAGAATTAGTGGAATCTCCTGGCAAGACCGTATACCCAACACTGAAGTGCTGTCTCACTGCAATATGCGCGAGATTGAGGCTTACATAATGGAAGCCCATCTTCGGTGGACAGGGTATGTTGTTCGTATGAGCGCCGAGAGACTACCACGAGCCCTTTTATACAGCGAACTGTCTGATGGTGCTCGTAAAGTTGGTGCGCCTAAGAAGCGTTTTAACGATCAATTGAAGAGCACGCTGAACAAATGCAACATAACTGACTTCGAAGCTCTTGTAAGCGATAGAGTCCGGTGGAAGACAGCTGTTAAGTGCGGGGTTGCGAAGTTTGAGGATGCTCGAATAGAAGATCTGAGGGAACGTCGTCGCTGCCGCAAAGAACGTATACTAGCACAGGGTTTCTATCCATGCCACAAGTGTCCAAAAGTTTGCCACTCTTATATTGGACTAGTGAGTCATCTCAGAGCTCACGACCGTAAGGGAGAATAAACAACATTGTTGTATGCTTCAAAACCTGGATCTGTCGGTCGCGACAGCCAAACCAAACTGACTAATCATCCTCGGAACATGAGATATCGATGTGAAACTGCTATTTGCAGATTTTTTAATGGCATCAGATCTTGCTCCGTTTTAACAGCTGAAGGACGATTTGATTGACACAAAAACGGAATTGCGCCAAGAGAACAAGGACAGTGAATCTGCTCCCCTGCTTTTCTCATGTAAAGTTCTGAGCACTTTTGATGATCTTAGAAAAATACACTTTAGTTTGTAACTTCATTTTTGTTAGAGAGTGTAACAAATCTAAACTTTCTCAGTTCTTTGGTGACGTCCCCAATAGAGGATTTAATAGTTAATTAATTAAGGCCATGTAGTGCAGGCGGAATTTTCTTGCAACTCAATGTATTTGTTATATTACAATTTTGCAAATTTCATATATATATATCTTATTAACCAAGCGCGAGGGCCGCACTGGGAGAATATCGGCCTGAGGTCTTGACAGTACGGACCTCGCTGCGCTCAGTCCGTACAAAAAAGACCGAGGACTGATATTCTTCCAGTACGGTCCCGAGCAAGCTTGGTTAATGAGAGATTTATTATACGACTGAAGTTCAAAGGAACACAAGTGCGGTATCATTCGGGACCATTCGGGACAGTGCCCGGTCCAATACTTAGAGAATATTGGACCGGCAATAGAGCATTTTGATTGGTTGATTTTAGTTATTAACTCTCTGACTGCCTGAGTCGTGTAATAAATTTGCATATGATGCCTTTCTTCTCTAAGACAGACAGTAAGAGACCCCTGGAATTTCTGTCAAAAAAAAATAAGAGGCAATAAAACAACAGCGTTTTCCCTTCACAAAAGATAATTCGTGTTTAAAAAGTTTCCAAAGCAGCTTTCAGCATCAGAAAACCCAGAGCCGATGAGTCCGTGACAAATTACGATAAAGCGTCAATGAACGCGTTCACATCGCGCAGTCGATCAAAATCACAGGCGCCATTCGTTCATCCCTTTTTTTATTTTGGAAATTGATGAGTTTTTCAATCGGTCTAATGGCGTCACTAAGTTTCATGGAAAGTTACGCTTACACTAAACGTTTTCAATATGCCGTTAAACATGAAGCAGGTGTCCCCCTTTTAAAGATTTATTCTGTTAGTTACGTTTTGTCATTCGACTGATGTCTCCATTTTTACCATGTTCACTTCGCACTACGTAAAATCCTTAGCATCATATCACGCAAAATTCAACACCGATCCTAACGAAATACTTGCATTTTGCTTGCTACGAAACATTAAAGAGAGCAATGGCTGAGGGCCGGCTTACCGATAATAGACGACGATGATTTTTTTCTTTTTTGGGAAGAAGAATTACAAGCGGAGTTAATGATTAAAGCATTGCATTGTTATTCATACGATTTTTCTGTTTTCTATTTTGGTAGTTAGAAGTATATTTATCCCTGAAATCTAGAATCCATGGACCTCTTTCTTAACCCGCCTTCACACTCTTACGTGGGTATTCATATTCTCCATGCTGTTCTCTTTACACTATGCATGGTGCTAACAAGGAGAATTTGTTTGACAATCAGTAGCTACCTGAATATTGGTGATTATTTCCGTTATTGGTGCTGCTGTAATATAAGAAGAATAAGAAGCTGGTTATTCTTAGTGGTTGTAGAAAGGATCAAATGGTGGGTCTAATTATATCTTATTAGACGTTTTGTTGTGTAGTATCGCTGAGTATTTTTACGAGTTGTGCCGTATTTATTCAGCGATACTACACACCAAAAGGTCTAATAAGTTTATCTATTATCAAACACGCCGAATTAATTGTTATTTCAGTCCGGGCGAATTTCGCGGATATGTATTTACGGGGAGTTCGTGACAGAGGTATGCGAAGCGGAACGGAATTGGCTCGTCGTCGTGTTGCTGTTTCTATTTTCTTCAATAATCGGTGAAATTTCATTGTCGTTTAACTGCATTTCTTCTTTCGATTTATCTAATAAACTTGGATCAATATTCGCCAGCTGTTCCGACTCTTCGTTGTCTAAAATGATTTAAATTGTCCACCATTTTTTTTTTTTGTAACTTCAACTTAATTCGTCGCTTGCGCGATGCGAGAAAACCTGTCTAACCGGTTCTCTGAAGAACAAATACCGCGTGATATCCGGGAGTGTAACAGAAGTACGCGAAGTGGAACGGAAATGGCGAGTTATCGTGTTGCTGTTTCTATTTTCTTCAATAATTGGTGAAATTTCACTGTCGTCTAACTGCTTTTCTTCTTTCGATTTATCTAATAAACTTGGATCAATATTCGTCAGCCGTTCCTATTCTTCGTCATCAGAAAAATGATTTAAATTGTCCGCCATTTTTTTTTGCACCCTCAATCCAATTCGTCGCTTGCACGATGCGAGAAAACCTGTCTAACCGGTTCTCTGGGGTACAAATACCGCGTGATATTTGTGCTCGTCTTGGGCGTTATTTGTACTCTACGGAGTGTAGTTGGATAATAAGTATATTTTATTAGGAGTTTTGTTGTGTAGTATCGCTGAGTATTTTTACGAGTTGTGCCGTATTTTGACGAGCCCGCAGGACGAGTCACAATACAAATAACGAGTAAAAATACTCAGCGATACTACACAACAAAACGTCTAATAAGTTATTTATTATCCAACACGCCAAACTGTTAGTGCAGTGCGGGCGAATTTCGCGGATGTTTATTTACGGGGAGTGCGTGACAGAAGTATGCGAAGCGGAACGAAACTGGCGCGTTGTTGTGCTGCTGTTTCTATTTTCTTCATTAAATGAAGAAATTTTCTGGTCGCCAAGCTGTTTTTCTTCGTTCGATTCATCTAATGAACTTGGATCTATATTTTCCAGCCATTCTGACTCTTCGTCGTCGGAAATATGATTCAGGTTGTCCGCCATTTGTTTTTTTTTTCGTAACTACAATCCAATTTTTCGCTTGCGCGATGCGAGAAAACCTGTTTAACCGGTACTACAATAGACGAGTACAAATACCGCGTGATATTTGTACTCGTCTAGGTGTAGTTGGATAATAATCAGCGATACTACAAAACAAAACGTCTGATAAGAGATTTATTATCCAACACAAATTGCTATTTCAGTGCAGGCGAATTTCGCGGATATTTCTGGAGTACAAATATCGCGTGATATTTATACTCGTCTCGCGCGTTATTTGTTCTCTACGAAGCAAAGTCGGATAATAATTTCAGTTTTTTTCTATTCATATAAATTAGGCTTTCTGCCTCGACAACGAGTATAAAAAACGTAGAATTCTCACTCAAAATTGGGCCAGGAGGGTTAATTTGCATGTTCATGCATGAGATGATGGGGAATAATCATGAGTGCCATTGTTAAAGAGGACTAGAATTATTTAATTTTGATTAACATTTGATTTGATTCATGAGCCCCCTTCCTTTCTTCCGAGTCCCTTTCAGGACCTTAAGGTAGATTGCATATCTAACTTCATTATGAAAATAATATTCTGGGTGATTCCTCCTCTCAAGGCATTTACAATTATTTTCCACCAAAAAAAAAAAAATGATAACACTTAACAGAAGAAAACGTGTAATACTATAAACTACCGCTTATAAGCCCTGGGCTTATGCAATTTCGTAGCGGGTTTAGGAGGACTCATCAAACGAGAGCCGGCGCTTATGTCAGAGTGTCAGAGGTGGCTTACAACCGGAATAGAAAAAGCACTTCGAAACGAGCTCTGGCAGCACTGAACAAAATAGGTTTTGCCAATTAATTTTACTGGTTTTTAAAGCTTTGAAAAGTTACTTTGATGGTATTTTGCGAGAAAGTTTCAGTTATATAAAGAGCTTATAATTAAAAGAAGCAACTAACGCATTGTTCCATAATAAATTTCAATTTTTCTTTTAAGAATTGGTACAGAGTTCCTAGTTCCTACCTCTCAAAACGGAAAAAGGCCAGAGGGGGGCTTATACCTGGGAGAGGGGGAACTTATAATTGGATTTACTTTCTTTAGATCACGGGGAGGTGGACCTATAACCAGTGGGGCGTCTTAGTGGGGGAGCTTAGAAGCGGCAGTTTATGGTATGTAAAATGTTCCTTACGGACTTGGATTAAACATGATATGGGGGAGCTTAGAAGCGGCATGATGGTCTTTGCTTTTTTGCTTTTTTTCAGTAAACTTAATCTTCTTAAATCGTCTTAAAGGAAATTTCCAACATCCTTAGGGAAATGAAATTGCAATAATAGGTATAACTCGAGTTAATATTTACAAAGCCAATATACATAACAACCGGTTCTTGCTAAACAATAATTCTCACCTTTTGACAACCAGGAAAAACTTTAAATTGAAAATGCTAACAAGTTGGAAATACAAGCTAAAAAGTTATGATTTTAAGAATCAAAACTACAAATCAAACAGTTGTCGAGGTTGTCAAACTTTTTCATTTTCTCTTCACATTAATTTTCGGACAGAATTATGAGGATAATTCCTATAAGCATCGCTTTGTACTAATCTATTTTTCCCGTTTGCTCTGTTTTTTTGCTTCTTATTTTAATTTCTTTCATCAACCAGTGAAGCTGGTTCAGTTGAAACAGGTGATTAACATCTTTTATTCAAAAAATGACTTTACATACTCGCAGCCAAGTTTAGCGAGAAAATAACATATGTTTGTCCCGGCCCGATTGGTTGACTTAGTCCCACAACCTCTGCACGTTCTTTGCTTATTGTCTGACTTCTGATAGACAAGATGTTTAGATAAAAGTTTGGTTTCAATTAACTTTCTGTTGCACATTATACATTCTGAATTCACCAGCATGGTAAAAAAGCTTAAACCTCGATAAAATGCTGTAATTGTAGGCGTTTATCGCAAAGAGGACATCGAGGTACTCAATCTGACACCAGACCGGTATAACTGTAATTCCAATACGATTTAATCTGATATCAAACACGTCAAACTAAAACACAAGCAAGAAAACCTATTCTAAGCGACATTACAAAGAGCTAAACTAAAACAATAATCATTACATAACAACACAAAGGTCGAGCGCATAAACCCTAACAACAATCGATGAAATAATAAACGAAAACAAGAAGGGGAGAGAAAAATACGCTTACCGATTGTCCTCTCTGTACTCCTTATTAACCAGAAGTCGCAAATGATCGCAGATAACTTTATCGCAGATAACTCTATCGCACAAACTCGCATAGACTCTCCTTTCATCGACAGCGCACGAGGCCACAACGTACGAGGTCGCAATATGTCTCACTAAAACTTAATATTTAACTTAAAGACAGTTACAAATGCAAATAAATAACTGATAACGTTACTGGCAATTCAAGGCAGAGCGCCATGCTTTACTTGGTGTTAGTATTTTTCCAAAACACAGTTAAATTGTAGGGATAAAGAATCGTATTCATATCCAGGTTAAGAGTTGAGCCTTATAAAGTAGAGCCCTGTTGGTGGAAACTCGCGAAAATTTTCGATGGAGGAAATAACTTTTTTCATGCTTTAATGTTATAAAGGGCTTCTATTTCATTTATGCTTGATGTCAACATAAATACCCGCTCGCATCTTGGTTCTCATCACCCTAATTATAGAGACAGACAGACGGAGAAATATGGAGCGAGTTCACCATCTCGTTGTCATGGCAATTCTTGCGTATCGCCTGCTTGTGGCCTAACAGTGGTTCTTCTGCGACAAATTACTCGTATTTCCGTCTCTTCTGTTTGTTGAACTCGTTTTCGTAACAGCAGGTGGACAAATACCAGTCGAAATCGCCTGTTCCTCACCGCGTAGATCAAAGGATTCATCAAAGAATTAAGCAACGTTAATGTAAAAGCTAAAAAGAAAAGTATATGGGCGACATTAAATTCAGTCACTTTGTCTAGGAAAAAATTAACGGATATCGAAATAAAGTTACAAAAGAAAACAGTTAGAACAATTGGCGTCGTTGTCTTTAACGCCTTTCTTTCCTTCTTGAATTTTTCCCTGGCTTCCAATGAGACTTGCTGAGAAGCAATTTGTTTCTCATGGCGTCTAACCTCTATATAAATAGAAACATGGCATGCAACAATTACTAGAAGACTACATACTAAAAGAACATCAACAAATACAACAGTCACAAAATCATGTTCAGAGTCTATAAAATCCTTGATTGCTGGAATAAAGGCTAGTATCCACGCTATCGCAAAAGAGATTATCAAAATCTTATTAGAGGAATAATTATTGTAGAAAAAGGGACGTTTTATCGCCAAAAATCTTTCCAAGCTTATCAATACCACATGAAACAGAGATACGCTGCAAAACATGGTGAATAAGATCCCCGAAACTTTCTCAAACGCGCAAAACTCAGCAACACTTCTTCCTTGAATGAAATACACTTCCATCGTAACAAAGCACGGCTGAATTGTTAAAGTTACCAAGAGATCCGTCGTTGCTAAACACGCCAGCAGAATGTTTGACGTCGTTCGAAGATCAAGCGTAGACTTCACTGCTATTATCACAACAAGATTCAGTAAGATTGTGAAGGGTAGAGACACCAGTAGGATAACTGTTGTGAAAACTAGCACGGAATGGACATCGGTGGACAACGCATCTGGTTTCAACACGGGCAAAAAAGTGGCTGTGTCGCAGGTATAATGGGGTTCGTTGTTGACCGAGTGTAGCTCCGAAGTATAATTCAAATCTTCGTCAGGGAGAACCATCTTATTTTCGCCAGGTTCAGGGTTACTCCTTTAATTACTGTGTAGTTCCTTGCACAGATGTTTTTATATCTTCTCTTTTTTTAATAACTATATCTCCCATCGCCAAGGGGGAAATCATGAGAGCGACTAGCAGCAATTATTTTAATTATGTAAATTAAGCTGACAATTTATTGTGGGGACCGATGATAGACTTCATTCATATGCAATTAGTTCTCTGCTCCTATGGTTACAGCGCTGTCCACATGAATGAAAGCAAATCGAAACTAGATTACGCCTTAAGTTGACAACATTTGCAAAAAATACCAATGTCTTGTAATAAATTCCCTCTTAAAAATGCAAAATTTTGTGGAGTTATTCACTGTTTTTGTTTGTTTGTTTGTTTTTTTTTTTGGTAACTTTAAAGGGCGGATGGTTTAAATCGAGGGATTAAATGAGAGGCTTTATCAAAAGCTGGTTGCGGCAGTCTATCGCCGCTGCAAAACGTCTCACCGCCGTTCATTTAGCCCGCGGCAGACTCTAGTGTTTGGTTTCCGTGCTTTACAGAGCAGCCACTATCGAAAACCGCTCATGGATAAGTTATTGAAATTCCTGGCAAATGATCGCGGTGATCAACAATTCTTCGAAACACAAAAGGATGTAAAAATTATAGAGCAAAAGCTGCAGGGCAGTGCTGTTCACGGTTGCCACTGACTGGTTTGAGGCGAACTTTCTACAGAGAAACTTTTCCAAGTATGGCAGTATGTTAATAGGAAAAGGCAAACTGGGAATAAATATTGATCGTAATCTGTCATTCACTAATCACATCGGTGAAAAATACCAGCCAACGAGTAGGAGTTGTTATGAGACTACGAAAGCTCATACCGACAAATGCCAAGTTAGCACTGTACAAAGCAGCAATTCTACCACACATGACGTACTACAGCACCGTTTGGCATTTATGTAAAAGTACTGACGCCCGTAAACTTGAGCGCATTCAAGAATTTGCTTTGAGAGCCATTTATTGTGATTGGAACGCATCATACGAACAGTTGTTAAAGTGGGCGAATCTAACAACCCTTAGAAATAGACTGAGACTGCTAGACACAACCATAATAATGTACAAAGTGAAGTATCAGAATTACCCAACATATATTTCTGATCCGAATTTGTCAAAAAGCAATCCAAATACAATCTTATCCATCTTATGTGTACCCTGTACATCTTATGTGTACCCATGTGTACACATGGATACACAGGGTACACAGGGTACACAGGGTACACAGGGTACACAGGGTACACAGGGTACACAGGGTGCACAGGGTGCACAGAGTACACAGGGTACACAGGGTACACAGGGTATACATGGGTACACAAGGTACACAGGGTACACAGGGTACACATGGGTACACAAGGTACACAGGGTATACATGGGTACACAGGGTACACAGGGTACACAGGGTTCACAGGGTACACAAGGTACAAAGGGTATACATGGGTACACAGGGGAAACAGGGTACACAGGGTACACAGGGTATACATGGGTACACAAGGTACACAGGGTACACAGGGTACACAGGGTACACATGGGTACACAAGGTACACAGGGTATACATGGGTACACAGGGTACACAGGGTACACAGGGTTCACAGGGTACACAAGGTACAAAGGGTACACAGGGTACACAGGGGAAACAGGGTACACAGGGGTACACAAAGTATACATGGGTACACAGGGTACACAGGGTACACATTGGTACACAGGGTATACATGGGTACACAGGGTACACAGGGTACACATGGGTACACAGGGTACACATGGGTACACAGGGTACACAGGGTACACTGGGTATACATGGGTACACAGGGTACACAGGCTACACAGGGTGCACAGGGTGCACAGAGTACACAGGGTACACAGAGTACACAGGGTACACATGGGTACACAGGTACACATGGGTACACAGGGTACACAGGGTAACAGGTAGTTTATATGGAGACTGGGTAACAGGGAGTCTATAGGGAGATGGAGACTGCCATGAATTACTTGCCCTTTACAATCAAAGTGCATGGCAAGCCGGAGAGGACAAAAGTATAGTGAAAAGAAGTTTACATGACGAGTTACAAATATCATAGTACGAGTTTAAAATTTCACTGGACGAGCTACAGTTTTACTGGATGAGATACAGTTTTTGTACTTCCAGAAAAAAAATTGCTGTACCAGAAAAACTTTTTTATTCACGAGAAAAAAATTATAATGCGAGAAAAATTCTGATGGACGAGAAAAACTTTACTGGACGAGAATATCGATTGATTATCGATTAGTTTCGAAACATGGTCAGCGGTATTGATACTTTGTCATGCACATTAACAATCATTGTTAACAGGGCGGATCAGAATGTTGCTGATGTACAGTCGTTATTAAAGACTGTCCAAGATCTTTCTGAAAGACTTATTCCTCGTAATCAAGCCATTAATAATGAAGTATCAAGGATCTTCAATAGAAGCGGTACAAGGAACGTAAACACAACGAGTACACCATCAACAAGTTCAACAGTTCAGACTAGCAACAACGCCGCTCAGTTTTCACGATTCCGGCGCCTTCAAAACAGTCGAAGAATTGGTCAAAGTTTGACATCTAGGCGCCAGAATCGTCCAGCAAACACACCGTTTCTCTGTGATGTGACTCTTCTTTGTGGCCCCCATGATTCTATCGTCCCAAGACTAAGCACTAAACTGATCTTAGCGGAACGCGGCCACGTGATCACAGCTATCCGTTTTCACAAGGGGATGTCAGAAATAGAAGTCGAGACTACTATACATGAGGCCTTTGGTAGATATTGAGATCCTGCACTCAGTTCACCATTCTCTGAAAACCTGTCCTAGGTCGCGGTAATCAAGGTCTTGATGGCACAATTATCCATAGATTATTTAAATCCAAGAACAAGCCCATTTATGTCAGACCAAGTGAAGTCCTTATTCCCGAAATTGCACAGGTATGGTATTTATACATTCAAAATAAGTAAAGTTATTTGTCATGTATTGTTCATTTGGGATTGACCCATGGGCAAAAGGTGTTAAATACCTTAACAAAACTTAACTAATTGGCCTTTGCTATTGCAATCATACTTGAATCAACTGGATCTGCATATGCTGGTTTTATGCTTTAAATTCAGCCCTATCTCTTAATAAACACTGAGAAACATGGTTTTCTAAGGGAGGCCATACCATTCAAAAGTGGTATGAAATCACGATTGATGATTGAGATTATCAGTTACAACAGGCCATACCTGATCAGGCAACCCAGTCAGGGCGCACCATGCAATCACAGCAGGCCATACCTAATCAGGCAACCCAGTCAGGACACACCATGCAATCACAGCAGGCCATACCTGATCAGGCAACCCAGTCAGGGCACACCATGCAGTCACAGCAGGCCATACCTGGTCAGGCAACCCAGTCAGGGCGCACCATGCAATCACAGCAGGCCATACCTGATCAGGCAACCCAGTCAGGACACACCATGCAATCACAGCAGGCCATACCTGATCAGGCAACCCAGTCAGGGCACACCATGCAGTCACAGCAGGCCATACCTGATCAGGCAACCCAGTCAGGGCACACCATGCAGTCACAGCAGGCCATACCTGATCAGGCAACCCAGTCAGGGCACACCATCCAGTTACAACAGGCCATGCCTGATCAGGCAATTCAGTCAGATCACACCATTCAACTGCAAGAAGCCTAAGTGGTTAAGCCAATTCATAACCCAGGTAACCTTTGCCATAAAATACATATAAAATACAGCTTTGGTGTGGTATAATCTATCTTTCTCAATGCTATAGTCTGTAGTGTCATATAGGTAGTTGTTTAGTGTTATTCTACTCTAATTATTTGGGTTAAATTTATCATGATTGTATATTTATGGTAGTTTAGTGCATTTTAGTACAGATTTGTTGATTCTGTCCCTGCAAAATATTTTTAGTCAACTTTTTAAAGTCAAATAATGAGTTGCTCAGTAGAAATGCCCAAAAAAATTGGGGTTCACTGAAAGCTTTGTTGCGTGGCATGACATTGCACTATGAATAACTTGCACAGTGAGGGTGCGCAGAAACAGTTAAGAGTAGCAATCAATTCATTTCTGGCTTCATTTACTTTTTCCCTCTTAACTCATCAGCTTTCTTACAATTTTAAAATTAAAGTGAGTTATTAACTTTTCATAGATCCAATTCATTGCTTAATGCTTTCTTGGCTGTAATTTTTAACAAATGGTAAACACCCCAGCATACACTATTGAGTTATGGATGCACGCAGCAGGTTGCTAAGCACGAAAGAAGCGTAAGAGTCGCTCGAGGCGATAGCCGAGAGCGACTCTAGCTTCTTGAGTGTTTAGCAAACCTCCCAAGTGCATCCATAACTCAATAGTGTACACTGTGGTGTTTACCATTTGTTTTATAACATAACATTGATACATTGTAGCTGAAGAGTTCCCTTTTATTTAACAAATCTTATGCGACCAGAAAAAACAAGCGCATGTGGAAAAATAGTCTTTGCATTTGCTCACATCAGCAGCGTACACCCATGGGAAAATGGGGGACGCTAAATTGAGCAACCAAAGCATGCGCTTTACTTTGCTTATGTTATAAATTGTTTTATCTGCAGATGATGGTGTTGAATTTCTTCCCATGCTTTATGATGGTAATGATGCACCAACAAAGTCCATCACTGTTCATCAAAGTACCATGAGGAAAAACCTCATTGAAATATTCAGTGATCCCAGTATTTCATCCTGTCAACTTGATGTTACTGTCATTGATTCAAATGGCAATGCAGAACAAGGCAAAGGCAGGGGAGTTCTTCTTGATGTGCTTACTGAATTCTGGCAGGCTTTCTTCACTTCACTCACTGTTGGTAGTGCAGAGAAGATTCCTTTTATCAGGCATAATCTGCAGAAACCTGAATGGGAAGCTATTGCAAGAATCTTGGTTTATGGTTACAAGACTGTTAAGTACTTCCCTCTGAAACTTTCTCATCTATTCTTGGCATCATGCTTGTTTGGTGAAGAAAGTATTACACCAGACTTGCTTCTAGCATCATTTAGAGAGTACATTGCAGCTGAAAATAAGGAGGTCTTAGACAAGTGTCTCAGTGATGCTTTCGACCCAGAGGATAAAGAAACAATTGAATTCCTCTCTGCATTAAAGTGCCTCAGGTTGCCCAACAAAAACAACATTGAAACAATAATCATGGAGTTGGCTCACCAAGAATTGGTTCAGAAACCAAGATATGTATTAAACAGCTGGGCCCCTATTCTGGATTCACTGCACTTTGATTACAGTTTTCAAACCCTTGAAGGTCTCAAGGAACTATATGACAGGAAGCGCCCAACAGCTAGGAAAATCAATAACCTGTTCAAGGCAGAGCCATCTAATGATGCTGAACGGCAGAGTCTGGGACATCTTAAAAGGTTTGTCCAATCCTTAGAAGGAAAGGCATGGGCCAAGTTCCTTCATTTCTGCACAGGAAGTGACGTCATTACATGTGATGACATTGAAGTGTCCTTCATTTCTTTGGAAGGTCTCCAACGACGCCCTGTGGCTCGCACATGTGTACCACTGCTAGAGCTACCAACTACGTATGAATCGTATCCAGCTTTGGTAGAAGAATTTACTAATATCATGAAAGAAGACCAAGCATGGTCTTTTGACATGATTTAGGTGTTTACTTGAATGTCTTCTTAGCCTGCATTTCAGCTCAATTGGTTGGGTTTTCATTTGAAGACCTGTGATCTCTAAGCAATGTAGGAGAGGGATTAGTTAAAAAAAAAATTTCTGTATCCAGACCCCATTTGCCCTGCTGCCACCCTTGACTCGCTGGTTCCAATGTGCCAGTTCTGCTGCTGTGAGTCACTGAAAAGCCCAGCCAAGAGAGCATGCCATGAGTGGATTATTAGCAAACTGCACTTTACATTCACTTTCAAGACAGTCCTTCTACCGCTAATTATTTGTAGTCACAAAAACCTGAGAAGGGCTTTTGCAGAAACCATTTCTACAATTATTACACAGCACAGCTGACTTTGTTCTAAGTTTCACAAAATTATTTAGATGTCTATTGCCTGAGAAAGGTTAGTTGAATTTATAAAACACCACACAAGTTGGTTATAGCTTTACAAGAGAAAAGTAAAAACACACAAATGAGAATTGTCACTGAATGTTTGTCATTTCTTTTGAGCTTTTGGCATTGCGTTATCATTTCATATGTTGAGTTCTTGCAAAACTAAACAAATATGTACCAGTAAATTTAAATTACTGTATGTAATTCATAGTTATGATTCTAAATTCCTGATATTCTGATAAATTTACTAGGACAAATAACAATATTGTTTCATCATTGTTCTATAAAATCACAGGACTGGAAAAATTGTGAACAAATGGAAAGCTCCTTTTCTTGTTTTAAGTTAATAAAAAACGTAATAACAAACCCACTATGGACCTTAGACTTTTCAATCATTACCATGCTGATAGGTGGGAAAAGCTTGAATGGCGGAATTCAGAATGGTTTTTCTTATTTTTATTTATATATTCTATTTTTGTTTCTGGTAAACTTTTTATGCACATGATTAAATATGTGTGCCATCATATATCTTTGAACATTGTCATGAAGCAAAATTCCAAAATGTAAAAAATACAAACAAATAAACAGATTCCCAAATTCCTACTTTTCCAACTTCCCTTTTCTTGGCCTTGTCTCAAACAATTTCAACGCATCCAAATTTACATGTAACAGTCTGTGGTAGGAAGAGATGTAGTGCATCTAACTTTACTTTAGGACATACATGTACTACAGTGGGGGAAGCAATAAGCCAATCATAGATCAAAGAAAACTGCAGCAGTTTCTAACAAATTTGGCCAAGGCCAAATGTAAATAAAAATGAAACTGAAAAAAGATCTTATCACTGCAATAGAGGAGCTATTATCAGTGGTAGATCTTTAAGCGCCCAAAGGAAGCAGGCCCCAGGCCCCTCTCTATTCTTAGATCCAAAGATAGATAGGTGAGTTTTGATGGCATGATGACTGATTAAAAAATCCACTAATGGAGTCACATCTCATAACAATGCCAGAACAGTCAAAGAAATTAAATAAGGATATTATCAAGTGATTGTGTAGAAAAAGTAACAGTTAAACTGGGGTTGGTGCTACTTCCCCCAAGTGTTTTTCCTCACTAACAATAATTTTCATGAACAAAACCATTTAACTAAGGCATGTTGTTTACTGATTTGACAACATCGCAAACACTGATGAAAAGATCAATTCCAGAGTTCCCATCATCCTCTAAGGGATCTGGCACATGGGTCTTTAGGACTGCCATTTCTTGTTCAGTCAGTTGGACTTGGTTTTCAGGAACAACAATATCAACATCACCATTCATCTCTGAAATACTTGATTCAAAGTCAATGCCGAGGACTGTGACACACTAAATGTTATAGTTATGTTTAAAAAATTGTATACATAGTTAATATTAAATGGCATTTTTGAACATTTTATATGATTTTTCATATTTTGTGAGAAATTGTTAATATTTGTTACATATCATTGTAAGCGTTTTTGTTTTGTTAATGTTGCATATGATTATGGATTGATTATGAACACATGTAGTTCAACACACTGATGATTATGAGTGATTTTAATGATGATCTTAATCTAAATAAAAACGTAAGTGCTATTGTATTTGCTTTGTTCTTTTTATTTACAAGTCACGTTGGAGTTATTATTTGTCTTGTCTGCTGTTCTTTTGCAACATAATCAGTTTTTGTTTATAAATGTGATCAAAGAACTGTAAACATTAATTTTTAAGTGAGATAGAATAAATATATGAAAATCATATATTTTGAACTGCGGTATTTGATACGTATGATGGACGATCCTCGCAGTAGATAGCGCTATTTGAGCAATAGCGAAATTCAGACCTGAAAAAAATCAGGCCTGTACGGGACTCGAACCACTGACCTCTGCGATACTAGTGCAGCGCTCTAACCAATTGAGCTAACAAGCTCAAATAGCGCTATCTACTGCGAGGATCGTCCATCATACGTATTAATTTTTAAATGAACCACAAGAAATGTTGACACATCTAAACATTTAATCCTTATATATTTTCAATGATGACAAAGCAACTGCAAAAATGTCATGACAGAAAACAATGTAAATACTGTTAACCTACATCTATCTTTGGGGCTGCCTACAATGCAAATTGTATCACATTTTAAGATTCATCTATAACACCATTATGAAATCTCATTGGAAAGTTTCCAGAATTTGCTGGACAGACAAAAAGTGATTTATCCCAGAGTTTCCATCATCAGATAATGGATCAACATTTTCCTTCAGCTGTTGATTTTCACTCTCAGTTAGCTAGCTCTGGAACAACAACATTGTTGTCAGTGATTATATCTGGAATTGGACCATGTTGGTCTATGCCATAGGATTCTATGTCAAGAACTTCCGCAGCATCAGATGTTTGTAACAGTGACATATTCCATAAGGCTAGTGGTGAGTGATAACCAGTTGTTCTCATCACATGATAATTCCACTGGTTGTGAAATTCATTTAGTGATGCATTAATTCTTGGAAGATGTACATAATGTAATGCATATAAATGCACTTCATTTAGAGAATCAAGTATTTCATTACTTTCCATAAACTCAAAAAGATCTTTGTAAAATGCAGAACAAACTCGGTTGACCTCTGCCCACAAACATTCTATTCTCTGATTGTGAACACTGCGTCCAGCAATGAAACTCCCCTTGTCTGATCCTCGATTATTTGTCATATACCTGGCCACGTCAATGTTTTCCATTCCATGATCTCCACGGACACGCAGGGGAAGCCCATCTAATTCTTTTCTGCACCTATCCAGTAAGAATAAGTCTCCATTATCGTACGAAGAGGAAATTTTCCCAATTAAGAGATTAAGTTGAGTCAATAATTCTTTAAAATTATCGCTGGAAAACATTTCCCCACTCACTGTCACGTTGAAATCCGCCATCTTGTGTTTTAAAATTAATACCGCTGACTTGTGTTTTAAAAATAATACCGCTGACCATGTTTCGAAACTAATCGATAATCAATCGATATTCTCGTCCAGTAAAGTTTTTCTCGTCTATCAGAATTTTTCTCGCATTATAATTTTTTTCTCGTGCATAAAAAAGTTTTTCTGGTACAGCAATCTTTTTTCTGGAAGTACAAAAACTGTATCTCATCCAGTAAAACTGTAGCTCTTCCGGTGAAATTTTAAACTCGTACTATGATACGTATATGTGCACGATCCTTCGCAGTAAAGCACTATTTGAGCAATAGTGAAAATCAGACCTGAAAAAAATTTCAGGCCTGTACGGGATTCGAACCACTGACCTCTGCGATACTAGTGCAGCGCTCTACCAATTGAGCTAACAAGCCAACTGGGAGCAGGCCATCAAATTAATTCGACATAAACCCGTAGATGATAAATCAAACAACAACAAACATATGAAACATATGTATGAACTGCGGTTATGAAACGTATATGTGCACGATCCTTCGCAGTAAAGCACTATTTGAGCAATAGTGAAAATCAGACCTGAAAAAAATTTTTTTCAGGTCTGATTTTCACTATTGCTCAAATAGTGCTTTACTGCGAAGGATCGCGCACATATACGTTTCATAACCGCAGTTCTTACATATGTTTCATATGTTTGTTGTTGTTCGTATTATGATATTTGTAACTCGTCATGTGAACTTCTTTTCACTATACTTTTGTCCTGTCCTGCTTGCCATATGCGCACGTGAAAGATGACAGAACCAGTCCACGAATCAGCTACTCTCGCAAAGATCCGCGGGTAAGACACTTTGGCCAACCTACCACCCCATATAGAGGTTTGCACAGCAGCCATGTCGGATGGCAGGAACAATAGATTATTTTACCCATGGGAAAAATTTTTCTTTCTTATGCAAAATATTTTCATTGTTCCTGCCATCCAACACGGCTGCTGTGCAAAATCTCTTTGGGAAAATAGTTACTTTCGTCATACGGATTGCTAGAAATAAGTCTGAAGCACGATTTATCGCTCTGTTACATTGGCTAGTTAGCAATTGTTTCCAATTACTTTTGTATGGGTGAATCACAAATTATGTAAGGACGGAGGAAGAAAATTATTGGGAAAAATAGAGTCGCGGATAATTTAAGGAAATAAAGGAAAGAAAGAGCCGTGCTCGGGAGGAAGATGGGAGAACAGAGGAATAGAGAATTATACGAAAAGAGGAACGGAGAAATATGGGAACAGAAGAACAGAGGAACAAAGGAACAGAAAAATGAAGGAACAGACAAACAAGGGAACAGGAGAACAGATGAAGGGGGGAAGCGTGGAGCTAGAAATACTAGTCATAAGAAGACAGGCCGGTTATTTGTTAGAGAACTTTAAGAATATTCCTCCCATTTAAAAATTTTGGCAGTGACACTTCAAATGGAGTTTATCATGGTCACTAAATGCATTCACTACGCAAAAGTTAAAAGCAACAGCCTTGACCAAGGGTAGAAATGGAATGTTATTACAACCGATGAATGATTGTGAAAATCCATGAACTGTATTTAAGGTAAGCCCTCTCAGAAACATCACGGAGAGCAACTAATGAACTGTAAACAATAATCTCCTTTTTATTTAAGATTTATTACTGTAAAAGTGTTTGATTTCTAACTCTGACGCTTCCACATTTTCCTAGTGCCCAGCCTTAACGCCTCAACTTCGGCAAATGTGAAGAAGTGACGGCACAAATACGTTGCTATGCAACTAGTGATAAACAAATCGAAACTTTGTTTTCCATCAAGAGCTCGGTTGCTACTGAAGCAAAGTGAAAGGAAATATATTTTTGTGCTTATCGCGGAAGATAGCAATTCGAAAATGAACAAAACCATCCCGAATGACAAAGAGTCCATGAAGGAATCCTGTTCTGCGAGAATATTTGATGAAGAAGCCAATGTCACTCATCGTTCAGCTGAGAATTACCATGAGCCTCTGGAGGCCTCACACGGAACACGGTTCATGGCTAATGAGGCGGGCGTTTCCAGAACTTCAGGCCTTTTTTTCGTTAAAATCAAATGCTTAGTTAAGTTAGGATTTGTTATCGGAAGGAGTGTGAAGAAAAAACTTAGAACTTTTTTTTCGCGAACGCGTAAGTAGACCTCACTCAATATGTAAACTATGAAAAAGGTTGTAATTGGTTCAGTTTGAATTGTCTGGCCAACATTGGAGAAACAATCCACGCAAATGGAGTTTTTTGTTTTCAGTTTGTTTTGTTTTGTTTTTTTTTGTATTGAAGTTGTTTAGCTAACTTAAGTTGACAAAATTTCTTCAAGAAGTAACTGAAAAGCGCGTGCTACTAAAATTCCAGATTATAACGTAGATTTTTAACATTGCACTATCTTTCAGCTGTTCCTTGACAATGTTTTGTATCCCCAACATCAATTTTAATTTTCTTGATTCCAAAATAACTACTTTGACATGTTTCTTTTTCAGTCTGCGAAAGAAAATGAACAACTAGAACAAAGGATCACATACCCTGAAAAAGAGATTAACAGTTAGTTTTATGTAGGGACGCATGCGGGACACGAAAAGCGCGCGCGGACTGAGAAACCATTTTAATAAGGGGTGACGAGGCTGAACTGTTGGTCCTACACTCCCCTTTGTTCCGTCCTCTATTGAGTTTTCCCGATTTCACTTAGCATTATGAACTTCAGTTGAATATTTAACAAATTATTTGAACGATCTTTTGTTTCAGCTATTTGTGACATTGATTTCATTTGTATTTTACAGCTAAGGAGAAGGAGAACGTCTCTCTTAAGGAAACTATTTTCAGGAGAGACCAGGAAATTGTTGATCTCAAAGAAAAACTGTCCCAAGTACAACACAACTGGCAAAGAAACCAGTTTGATTTTGCCAAGCAAATGGCAACAATGAACAAAATGCTACATGAGGCAAAGAAGAACGTTGACGAGCTCGAGGGTGGCGTAAATGTTTGCGTTATGAAGAACAAAACAAAAGTGGAAGAATCCCAGAGCGAGCCACAACATTCAATGGTGAGTATGTAAAGCAAGATGGCGTCGTATCAACTCTTGTCTTTATCGGCTCCAGGATGCTTAAGGGAACATAGATGGAGAGAAAGAGGAGTTTACTTTACGTTTCATTAAAAATTAATAAGCACTTTTACGAAGCAAGGAAGATGAAAAAGAGTTCAAAATCGCGACTCACACCATCGGCAAAATCACCACGATTTAAAGTAACTTCCCCATTTCACAAAGGCACGACGTGACACAACCAGTCAGTCCATCCTCAAGACGGGAAGAGGGACTTTAACCAGAAAGCTTTTGAATAATCTTTTGATGAGATTGAAAACGTGTTCTTCCATGCACTTTGATTTGCAGTTGGTTTTTAGTTTGTTTTTTGTCTTTTGGTTCAAGTTATTTTTTTGTTTTGTTTTGTTTTTTTTTTCAACTAGGTAAAGGATACTTTGATGTTCAACCATCATGGTTTGACACATTATCAAACAATGATGGATGTCTCAACGTTGAAAATTTTCCCGCAGTGAAAGCCAAAGACCTTGAAATTACGAATAACGTTAGATTGCATTAAAAGCCCTCTACTGAGCCAGCCAAAGGTATGAAGAATGAGAATTTTGAACACAATATCTCAACAGTCCACATCTTTGCGACATCAAGTGTAAACTGACAAGTGAAAAATAGTTAGCGGCTTCGAATTGGCAACGTTTTCTTCCAGGCGCTTTGATTTCATTTATTTTTTTTTTTTTTACAACTAGACAAGTATTACTTTGACCTTCAACCACCGTGGTTTGACAGTCCATCAAACAACGCTGGGTGTCTTAAAGTTGAAAACTTTCCAGTAAAAGCAAAAGATCTTGAAGCTCTGAAGAATGTTCAATCAAACTCAAAGCTCTCCACCAAAGTGGCTAAAGTTATGAGGAAGGAAATCAGAGGAACTGATATTGAGAATAACACTCCAACGGTTCAACTCAGAGGCGTTCCATCGATAAATATCGCAGATTCCTCTGGTAACAAGGTGAATCCCTTTTCCAAGAGGGCTAAAGGCCTTAAAAACCCATCACACGTCCCTGCTGCCAACTTTCAAGCTCAAACTGTGATGACTGATGCTGCATTAAAGACTCGTGGCTCATCCAGTGAGATTAAATCTTTTTCGGAGAAAGCCAAAGGTATGATCAGTCGAATGTCATGTGGCAAATGTTGAGGAAGCTGTAATTGACAAGTAAGAGCTTTAAGTGCTCAGTGTCACGGTTTATTGCGGTGGTATAGGCAAATCTCACCGAACGTAATTCAGTTTTGGTTCAGTAAGCGTAATTCCAAGACGTAGATATCTTTATGTTTACACTAAATTCTCAACGTCGCGATCATGAATAAAAATATCATTTCATGGTAGCTCTTCAAAAATGTATATCCACATACTGCTTCTTAACCCCTAATAGTGATAAACATCTAATTTCTCTAAACAGTATCAAATCTGAATCAAATATACTGGTCATGTGACTAAAGAACATGACTGCATGGGTTAAGAAGCTGTCGATCATTAGACAAATTCTCCATACCAGCACCCTGGGAAAGATACAGAAAGCAGTATAGAGAATATCATCGCCATACTGATGTTAGGATGTAAAGGACTAAAAACTGACGTTATGGTGGATGAATGTCACCCCTTCCTCCCCCCCCCCCAAAAAAAAAGTTGAGCTCGCTTAGTGAATGGTATTTACTTAGACATTAGCCACTTGGTAATTTAATCTGTGATAAGACGAAGTTTCTAACAAAAATCTTTATGAATTATATAGGGAATCCATATTCTTACCAACGCCAAACACCTATTCTGGCGATCACTATTCCCAGCACATCTCAAATAGCTTTTGCTTATCAGCAGATCAATCAACACCTCATTCCTCAAACTGGTAAGTACGACTTAATATCAAATTATGCAAACAGCAATAAGCTCCCTGCAGGGGGTTTGGGTAAGAGCCAGAGGTAAGAGCTATGTGCGGTGGAGTTTGGAACTGGAGAATTCTTATTCTAGGGGGAGAGGGAGGTAATTTATATCCAAGGGGTAGAAGATATATGTGGCACTAAGAGCTCGTTTAAAAACTTGCTCAGAAACAAGCTGATCTGAGATAAACGATTTCATTTTGTCTAAACTTTTCATTTTTTTTTCTTCAGAACAAGGATTCTTGAGCAAAACTTTTAACAAATGGTTTGGATCATACTACTGAAGTAAGTGAGGTGCCATTCAGAGATTTAAGTGCCATAAACCCGTCAACTTTGCAGCATTGCACTGACTGTAGTACTACCTTTGCTTTCGTTGACCAAAAGTCGAGACATTGATTCTGATTCTCTTTTTATTTTACAGATTATCTTCAATGCGGACGACTCAATGCAGACGACTCTAATTCATAATAACTTCAAAGCTGGGCATGGTGATTTTGAATTTTGCAACATTTTATTGTCTTTGGCAAACTTTTGTGAACAAACTAATCAAAGACAAAGTCTAGATGAACAATTATTTCAATTTTGAGAATATCTGTTATAAAAGATTTTGTAAATATGTATATAGCATTGTCGTATTTAATGATTATTTGGGGAATGTTGAACTTATTGTCAAAATCATTCATCTGTTTTGTTTATTCAAATAGACATGAAATAAGAAATGAGTTATTCTTCTGAAGAAATAATCAGTTTTAAAAACTATCATCGCAAAGCTTGACCTATGAGTAAAGTGAGTAGTACGGAAAAAGAGGGTTAGGTTGGCACATTAGTAGCTTCGTGTCTCGAAACCAGTCTAGCTCTACGGAAGTCATTTCGTACGCCTGCCTCTTTAATCAGTGTACTTAGGACCGGTATGCAGTTGCGTCATTTCTCGAAGATCTCCTAAAGCAGCTGAAAGTCTAGAATCCTTTGCTGCAGTAAGTCTATTTAAGGTCAGATGAAGCTGGTTCTTACCACAACAGCTCCCTCGCAAAGGGAGTTGGGGTTGAAGTCCTTCGTTGTCACTTCTCGGAGCCGCAGTCTGGTAAGGACATTTGCGATCGCATCCTCTTCCCGATGAAGTCATCTATTGGTGCTTACTGCAACAAAAGGCACGATGTTCTCACTGCTGTGGACACGAGAGATGCATTGATGCAACACCCATCGAAGGGAACAACCGCTGAGGTGAGCGTCGTCGACGAATCAAAGAACACTCTGTGTATAATAAGACTGAGCATTTAGTAGCTTCCACAACTTCGAATATGGAGATACCAGTCTGAGAGTTTGGAAATGTTATGGCATCGGTAAAGGGAAGTGCATTGCATATGACAAAATGCAAAATTTGGAGCCGTTGAAGCTACTAAACCGGTTCCAAACTTGGGGGGAAAACAGCCTAAATACTGCCGAGGAATCCTCAATGTGACACCATTTTTAAAGCCCGAGAAAAATTACAGGAAAACGCCATGTTTTTAGTCGGCCGTAAACCTTAGTTTCTAGCTCATTCGTCCTCCATCTTAAACAAAATGTGCTTTCGCGTGACACTTCTGGTCAAGATTTGTCAACTGGATTTGAAGAGACGGAGGCAAATTCTCCATCCATAAGTGAAGCAGAAGACTCACCGACGGCTATGGGGTTTAAATATAGAAGCGGAGGTACGCCATTAGTGGGAACGTGGCAACGAGAAAAACACGAATAAATTAGTGGAATGAAAAGCGTTCGTCATGCTGATACCTGTGGGATTAAGAGTGCCGATTTTAAAGATTAACTTTTGTTCAAGAGTTTTACGCCTTTCCGTGTTGCCTAAATGTAAGGAAAGACCGCAGATTGCCATAGGTAATCAACGAACGCTTTTCATTCCACTGATTTATT
This sequence comes from Stylophora pistillata, assembly GCF_964205215.1. NCBI lineage: Eukaryota > Metazoa > Cnidaria > Anthozoa > Scleractinia > Pocilloporidae > Stylophora > Stylophora pistillata. Next base: position 21,418,276 of record NC_142522.1, read on the forward strand.
CGTGTTTTTCTCGTTGCCGTGTTCCCACCAATGGCGTACCTCCGCTTCTCTATTTAAACCCACATACAACCCACAATTCCTCCATTCGCTCTGACAAAGGGCTAACGCTCGAAACGTCAGCTTTTTTATTAGTTACGGTGGCCAATTTACAATTTCAAATGAATTGATATAACCAAATTACCTTGTTATCCCCACCGACGCAGCACCACAGTTTCTTTTGAAACTTTTAGCCTTTATTCTATGGGGTTTAGCTACATAGAATTGGTGGAAAAGTGCACATTCGGGCAATGTTTTGCCTCAAGCGATGATGAAAATGTACGAAGTGCAATTGATGTGGGTTTGTTAAATATTGCCTATAAAATTTCATTAGTTTACAAAAAAGACTAAAGGCCGGGTATGAAAAGAGTTGGATATTTGAGTCCGAAAGTTTCATGTTATGAAGGGTCAAACAAAATCTGTACATGAACTCTACCAAGAAATTGAAAACATACAAAATGAACTACAATATTGGAAAAAGGCCTACGAGAATTTAGAGATAGAGAAGAAAAGAATCAATGAGGAAATGGTGCTGGCAGTGAACCAAAGGGAAAATGAAACCCAGGTTATGCAGATAACGAAAAAAGAGCTTGAAGATTGTATTAAATTGCCGGAAAATTCAGTGGGAATTAGTCAGTCCTACCAGGGAAAACCTCTTTCAACTGTGAAAAATGAGTTCAGGACCTTGAAAACTTTTATTTCATGAAGCGAAGCTGCTCTTTGGTTCTGCTTTGGTGTTGAACTACTAGGTTTAACTGTCAAAGAATCAGATGCTGATTTGGTTCACAGCATCACAAGTAAACCCAACCGTCAAGATACAGGGGACGGAGAAAGAAAGTAAAGCACCTTGTCCGAAGAATAAAAAGCGAATGTAGAAAAATCCTCTTCCTACTTGACAAATTTTGTGTGGGAGATGCATTTTATCCTCAGTGAAGTCATTTTGAGATATCTGTAATATCGAGAGACAAAAGGCAGATCACCACAGTAAAACTTTCGGACGTGATTACAGGGCTTGAAGTTACGCCTGCATCGGGCGCATTCGCCAATAATGACTTCACTTTTGCGACTAAAATTTCTCCATTGGTGGCGATTTTGCAACCGTTTTACAGCCTAGCTTATAAATAAATCATATTTAACAGCCTTGTGTCTTACTTGTCACCGGTTGCTCTAGTTTTATCCGAAAAATCGTGCGAAATTCAAGTTAAATGTTGCGTGACTCTAGTCGTTCGTTTCTTGCTGAGAGAGTGTGGACAAAACGTGGGGTAGGCCATGGCCTACCCTTTGGCCTACCCTATGGCCAACCCTACGTCTATCCGATAGCCTACCCTATGACCTACCGGTGGTCAGATTTTTAAAAACATAAAAATAAAATCAGTAAGAGTCGAACGAATACGCTGGCGTACAATTCTATGCCTCTGTAAAGGATATACTAAGAGGTCACAAAACAAGATTTTCAACGTCCGAGGGAACGAAACAACGCAAATATTGCAGCACTCACCCAAGCACTCAACCATAACGGTAAGCTAAGGGGGAGGGGAGAGGAGAGGAGGGGCCAATATTGCGTGGTCGCAGATAATATGCAAAATGGCGGCTTCACGATACAAGCTGCCAGTTGGTAACATAGTGGAGTGCTAGTGTAAAAATGTAATGAACGGCGCTATATCGGAGAACATATCCAGGTAGGAAAACGCAGAAATTACGTGCCAGGCCAATTTTTTAAGTGCCTCTTAACTGCTGTAGAGTATTGAATTTGTAACAAGCACCCCATGACACGCACGTATCGCCGTCATAAACATTTCGAAAACTTTACTTGCTTTTCCAAAGAAAGGGCCAGTATTGCACTAGTTTGAAAGGAGAGCTGATATGATGATGTTTACCCAAAAGCTGCGTTTAACCGGCCTCTGTTCTTTGATTTCCTTGTTCTATCAGAAGGTTAAGAAATTTTGATCGAAATGTGGCTGCCAAAACAGCAGAAGAAAGTCGTTGGTAAGACTACTCAGGAAAACGTTGAAAGGTTTCCAGCAATGCTATCCTTTTATAAATCTGACCACCGGCAGGCCACAGGGTAGGCCACAGGGTAGGCCACAGGGTAGGCCACAGGGTAGGCCACAGGGTAGGCCAAAGGGAGGCCACAGGGTAGGCCACAGGGTAGGCCACAGGGTAGGCCACAGGGTAGGCCACAGGGTAGGCCACAGGGTAGGCCATAGGGTAGGCCACAGGGTAGGCCATGGCTTACACCATGGCCTAAGCCATGGCCGACCCCACGTTTTGTCCACACCCTTGCTGAGAAACGTATCACGGGCGCACTTTTTCACAAACTATGTCATGCAACTCTCATGAAATTTCAAGGAAATCTTTGTTTCTAATTGCCGGCTCTGGTAGAAGTAGGTTACTTTTGTGACTAAAATTTAAGAACTTGTGACTAAATTTTAGAGGTTACTCGCAAATGGTGATCGAGAATTATTTTAATTCCGAGCCCTGGATTAGTGATTGTCAATGTGTTTCTCAGTAGACTTATGTAAATAATGTCATACAGTTGCTGAAAGTGTAATAGGTATATGCTCTTAAGACACAAACTGCCTTAAGTTCCAAATTAAGCTCAGATGGCATCATGATTGTGTAAAACTTAAAGCTATGAATATCTGTGACATTAAATTCTGTTGTACTTTACCAACTCGGAATTTCGAACTAAATCAGTGAAAGATTTACCTACTTTAACAACGTCTCAGACAATGTCCGATACACAAAATATTTTGTACTGAACCTTGCTTTTAAATCCAAAAATGTTTTTAACAAGGCAGTAGTTTTATATTTTGGTCACCTGCTTATTTCCTTCTTATCGAATAAAATAATGAATTTAATTTGATAAGAAGAATTTAAGAAAACTGCCAAAAACAGGGAATGGTGTGTTCAGCTTGTCACAGTCAATATTTTTCTATGAAAACGATTGAAAATTTAACAAAGGCAACACTTATAACATCTGTCCGTACCAAGCATGTGTCAAAAGCTTTTAGCAAATGGGTAGCCAATTTCCCTATTGACAGGTCACTGATCCATGGACACAATCGACGTGGAAAAGAGAGCATCATGCTTAGAAAATTTGTAATCAATTTATCAATTATATCTTATTGAGCTGCAGGTAGCAGCATTTATGCTTTCAGTCACAATTTTCTCCAAATCTTACATTAGAGGGATAGAGCAAAACCATACGCCACAATTTAGGGCACAAATTATCAGCGGTCTTCTCTTTTGGGCGGACCTCCGAGAAAACAGTATAACATCGCACTGGATCCAAACTTGGGACATCTTCGGTTTAAAAGCCTAAAATCTTTATTTGTTCCCCAGCTTCCTGACTTGGAGAGGTCATTATCTGATTCTGGAAAACGTCAGCTCTAAAGCGTTGTTTAATGAGTGATTCACGGCGAAATGTGGCCCTAATTTCGACATTTGTTTTGATACCGCGAATCACAGTAGATGCCGACCGCTAAGTTTCTAAGGTAATACCTATCTATTTGTTGGAGTTATCATGGACTTGACCACTTCAGTTATAAGAAAAATTCTTAGTTTGGACATGAAACTGGACTGTAAAGCAGGTAGGCTGACTTATGTCGAGATCTATTTTAGTGGTTCGATTTCGACGTAGGCGAAAAAAATCGCAAATCTTCGCGGCTCGTACGTGTTGATTCAAACGGTCATAACTACTGAAATATCGAAAATGTACCGGGGTTTATGTTTGTGCCTATTAAGGCTACATTTTACGAGTGTGCTGGATATAGTTGCTAAGCAGTTTTCACCAACATTACTATTTAAGTAATTTTCACCAACATAGCCCTTCATTCGTTACACCGATGGGAGCGACATCGCACTTAGCCTCGTTCTCGCGCCGTAATTTTGGAACCAGATCACCAAATCGCGAGAGCTCGGATCACCCATACGTTATTTACCAAGTGAGAGGTTGAGATGGCTGGTTTATTTCTTTAATCAATCCTCTTATGTGGAATACTAGGGCCCACTGCATGCTTAAAATTAGACCGTGTAAATAACGACCCTTAGTGATCATATGATTAAGTCTATTGTCGGAGTTTGTTCGAGCCGCACGGGATAGTAATTGGCTCTCAGTCGCGAGGTAGGATATGGAAGGTTAGTGTCAATATATTGATCCATGAAAAATGAGAATATCCCACCTTATAACCCACCCATTAATTTTGGCACGATTTTATTGGTTACTTTACGTCACGTGGTGCAAAATCACAGGACAGTTATTCCGCAATAACCCCCGTCTGCGTCGATATTTGTCCTCCGATTTTCCCGTGAAAAAGAAACATAGTCAACACAAGAGTTTCAACTTTTCCGTTCTCCTATTTACATGGAAGGAAACCAAACTGGTTTTTTTTTTTTTTTTTGCTTGCTTGCTTGCGTCAATCGCGCGAATTCGCCATCAGATCACCACTGGCTTTTTTACTGTGTTTACGCACAGTTTAATTGCGATGTGAAAATTAATGGGAGGGTTATAAAATAAATAACCCCCGTTCTGGCTTGCTGGTATGTCGGCTGATAATGTCCTTGGCTGAGAGATTGTCCTCAAAATTTCATATTTGCCCTCGAAGCTTCGCTTCTCGGCCAATCTCTGCCGCGGACATTA